>NW_010162586.1:0-802 GCF_000695765.1 Mesitornis unicolor | reverse complement strand
AAAGAGAAACATGATAAAGTAAGGAATAATGGTGAAATCAGTCATCTTTCTAATTACTGTGATGCAAACACAGCTGCTCTCAAGCTTGAAGTATGCAATCTTTTTTTTCTACAAACTAATGTAGTGCATATTCTTTGCTGTAATTTTCACCCAATGTTGTTTTGTTTGTTTTTCTTTTGTTTGGTTTTGGTTTTTTTCTTTTCCTCAGTTGCCACCGGTTATTTTCTTAATGTCATCTTATGTTAGTATTAAGAAAATACTAGGTAAAGAAGATGACTCAAAACTCTTTTAATTTTCTTTTGTGTGAGGCAGAAGGAAGAGGACTGGAGACATTTATCTGTTAGGCAGATTGTAGGTTCAGAGTCATGGTCACACTTCTGCATAGTAACAGGGAGTCTAAAACACATGAATGCTATATTTTCCATTTCTTGAATATTCAGTGATTTCTCCACTGGAAAAATATATACTGGGAAAATAAAATGGAAAATATATCTGCTGTTTTAATATCTAAAATTTGCTGTTTATGTCTTCAGAAAAAAAAAAGTCGGAATAAAAGAAATGGAACTGTTTAATTCTCCCCTGCATTGCTCACTTTTGCTTCAGCTATGGAAAGGCCCTTCCATTCTCTCTGATCTGTAATACAAGTATGAAAGGATAGTGATAGCTGTTGAAGCCATCTATAGCAATACTCTGAAAAGAGGTTTAGATTTGCGTGTATATATATATATTTATATAATATATATATATTGCGTGTATATGTATATATTTGTTGGTGCTGCCGACCATGGTCTCCTCCAGAAAG
>NW_010162585.1:4839-7003 GCF_000695765.1 Mesitornis unicolor | reverse complement strand
ATAATATATAAAATATAGGTACCATATATAATAATATAATTAATACCCTGGCATCACATTCCTTCTAGAAAAGGGTAGGAAAAATGTGAAGCAGGTAAAACTGTCTGATAGCTTTTGCCTGCTGAAATGTGAAGTTAACTTCTGTTTAGGAGTTAGGAAGGAGACCGTATAGCAAGGACATAGATATAAATCATTTTGTGTCTCCTGTTTCTGTATAAACTTTAGTTAGATCATTGAGCAGGTGGAATAGGATGTTCTTCTCTTCTCAAAGAAAATACACACGCAAAATGAAATGGCATCTCATTAGTGTCAGCTGAAACTCAAATAAATCACCCTGAGAAACGCACCTACTGCGCTTACTGCAAACAGTCCCATTGCTTAGGTGTGCCTAGCAGCTGTCCTGATCCTGGGTCTGCCTCCTCTTACCTGCCTTGCCTCCACGTGCGTTCATTAACAGCTTTTAGCTGTCCTTGGGCTGGGAAAGCATTTCCACGCTCCTCATCGTGTGTCATAGCTGAGTGCTTGCAGCGGTGCGAGCAGCAGTAAGAATTCCCTTTGCTGTTTTAATGGGAATCATCCAAAGCCAGGCAAGAGGGGTCCTTGCTTTAGAGGGATCCTTGCTCCTGAGGACTTTGTCTTCGTGCCAGAGCCTGGAAGCTGCCTCAGGGTCAGTGCTCCAGGCAGATGGGCTTCATTCTGCACCGCCAGCAGCAGGGAACCCAGGATTTGGTTTGGTAGCTCTTGAGCATCCCCTGTGCCCAAGTACACAGCAATTCTGGGATGCCCAACCCAGTTTAATCCAGAGACTGAGTGTCAAATGCATCCATCAATCCTATCAAGGTGCTACTGCCGTTAATTTGATGATACTATGATTGAAGGACTGCATCTGTGAAGAAGTCACTCTGGTTTTTTTTGTTTCTTCATAAGCAACTGATGCTGAGTGACCTGGAAACAACTTAACTGTTCTCCAACCAAGTCACTAACAAAAGATTTGAATTAGGCTGATGAAATTACTGCGGTATCTCAATGTAACTTTAATTTCCTCTGCTGTTTCTCCTCAACACTTTTGTGAGCAGGGCTATTAATGCTGCTTTCCAATAACCTGCTCCTCCTTTCTTTACGTTGACAGCTCCGAAAGCGTGAAGCAGAGAAGTGACGTGTTTTACCTTCAGCCCGAGCGCTCCTGCGTGCCCAACAGCCCCATGTGGTATTCCACGTTGCCAATAGACCCGGGAACCTTGGACATCATGTTAACGCGCATCCTCATGGTGAGGGAGGTGCACGAAGAACTTGCCAAAGTCAAATCAGAGGACTCCGATATCGAGTTATCAGACTAACTGACCTGGGCTATTTTCCTTTTGAATACACATCAGAAGCACTAAACTGTGAATACGTCCAGCCTTTTGGAAAATGTGTATCAAGTAAGCCAAGATAATGTCACCTGCAGGCGTATTTTGAACCACAGCGGATGTACAAACTGGAACTGGAAGGAAGCGAGCTGTGTAAAGCTGCGAGAAACACCGTCCTGTGGCCCCGAGAAATCCTCGGAACAAATTCCAGATGAACTAACCTGTTTGAGTGGTGCAGAAATCCTTTACCTGGTTAGGATTTGTAAAAGTTGTGAGATATTTTTAAGGAAAAACGGTTGTGTAAAATCTACCGTCGCGATGTTGGGCACGGAGAGCTGGACCGTGGCTTCTCAGCCCCGGGGCTGGCAGTCCCTGCTGCCAAAGAACGTGGAGACCCTCGAGCTCTTCACGGGGACGAGCGAGAAAGCGGCGGTATTTAGACAAACATCCGTTAGAATACACCTACACATACACTCTCATCACGTTTCTGAACCTGGGATCAAGTGGTAGGAAGGCAGGAGCTGCTGGCGAGTGCCGGGGAAGCGATCCAAGCGGCGAGCTGCCCCTCTGCTGTCACTTGGCTCACACCAAGCCAGGCCCTGGCTCCCGGTCCCGGCTCTAGTGCAGGAGGTGCTGTAGGTCCAGCGCGGTCGCGTTACGGGACGAGCGTTGCTGGGTACGTACGGGAGAGCGACTGTCCTGGGTCTGCAGAAAATCCCTTCCCTCGCCCGGTAGCTCTGCAGCCCGTCGCTAGAACCCAGCAAATCCTGTGGTGCGCGGAAACGTGTTGTCCCTTGAGGCAGCTTCCCTTTCTC
>NW_010162585.1:0-4808 GCF_000695765.1 Mesitornis unicolor | reverse complement strand
CCCTGCTCCCATGGTTCGGTTATTTCGTAAGGCAAATCTGGAGGGCCTCGTCATTTCGGAGGAAAGATTCACGCGCTCTTTCCCCTCCCGCCTTTGTGGCGTTGTGCAGAGGATGCAGTATTACTTCAGACAGCAGAACTGTGGTAGAAAATGACCATGTGTGTTTGATTTCCCACCCCACCCAAAGAGCTTTAGCCCTAGTGTTGGAAACCAGAAGAGATTCTTGTGAGGCTTGGCTGTTACTGCGGCTTTTTGAAGAGAAAAGCTCCCACGATGTGTTTAGAGGACAGGACGTGACCAGATGCTGTCTGTACCCATTTTCTCAAGCTACAGAGGTGTGTTTCTGGTGGCTGGTGGTCACAAACTCATTGGAAACCCAAGCTGTTTTTAAAGAAGAGAACTGTGTGGTTTGTACCTTAGCTCTGGTCCGTTACCCACCTTCTGGAACAGGGGGCCTGCTATTTGATCTTGTCACTAAAATCTGAACAGACGAAAAAAATCAACAGCCTTGAATTCTATTTCCTTTTTTTGTTTTGTTTTTGTTTTGTTTGGTTTTGGTTTTGTTTTTGTTTTTTTTTAATTATTTTTTTAGCGGTAACAAAAAAAGTAATTTAACGAAAATAAAATCAGAAAGTAGCCTATTGACGTTGTGTACTCGGTAGTCCTGTCCCTGCCTGTAACAGATTTCACTGATGTATTTTTTAATACAGAAAACTATGTGAAAAGTAAACCTGCCCCTGATTCTGTCTGATCCAAGCCCATCTGTGTCTGTCGTTTCTGGTCTGAGATGCTTTGGGGAGGTGTTTTGGCCGTAGAATGGACCCTGCCAGGAGCCGCTGCTGTTTTGGGCTGGTTTTGTGAACACCAGGGGTGTCCCGTGGTGCCGTTACACAGTGGAGCAGTGTAATTGCTGTTGTGGATTGGGGTGGTTGATGCGTTCCAGGGAGGAGAGGCTTTCCTGGGGTGGGCATCATCCAGAAAATTATACCACATCTGAGGTCTCCCTGAAGAGACACGAGCAGAGCTCTGCCCACAGAATCAAGCAGTGATTTGTATCTCATGAGCAACCCCACTCACTTGTCTTTCTCTGGAGACCCTCGCTCTTTCTTGGCTGTGAGCACTTCCATGCACGTTGATTTTTCCCAGGTACTGGGAATGAAACGCAGTCTCAGCAAGGGAAGTTCAGGTGCTGTAAGCAGAGTTGTTAAGCATTGCTCTGACTCCTTTTGCTTTTTGGCTCTGAGGTGAGGAAGGGTTCAGGGCTGGTTGGTGATACCGTGAACAGGAGCAGCAGTTTCGGTTTCATTTCCCCAGTGCAATATCTTCTGCTTGGACACCTCTAGCAGTGGGGTGTGTTGTACCCTGACCTTTGCCTCTTGAGGGATTTGGAGCCAGCCCAGTGGAGCTCACACCGAGTTACAGGGTGGATTATCTTGTGAGTTATTTGGTCAACTGAGGAGCCAAAAGAGCCCCTGGGTTTCTGTGGCAGCTGTTTCCAGCCCAGTGAGGACTCCTCAGATACCAAAATAAATGGGCAGCAAGGCCAGGCACTCAAATATTTCACGTTTCCCCATGGTGTTTTGGTGCCAGGGTCACAGAAGTGACTCTGAATGTGCAATAAAGTCTTTGGTAACAATCTCAGTAACCATCCCCAGCCCCTTGAGCAATAGTTCCACTGTTGCCTTAATAAAAAAGGAACCAGACCAAATGCAGGTGTATAAAATACTTACAGAGCTGTTCTCAAACCACCGAGGCTGGAGCTCTGCTCCCATCAGCACAACAGGATCCTCCTCTTCTCCTCCTCATCCATTTGAGCCCTTTCCTCACAGAGGAAACTCAGCTTTGCTGCCTTTTATTCCGTAGCTGCTCTCCTGCAGAAGGGCCCCAGGAGAGGATTTACAGAAATCCCCAGTGTTGAGCGGGTGAGCCACTGAGCAGCCCTTGTGCCCTTCTCTTTTAAGAGAAACCACCCACTTTTGAGGATGGCGTTTTGTAATGGCCTATGAGCACTGAAAAATGTGTAAAAAATCATGAACCATTGCTGAGGAGAGAGTCCAGGAGGAGTTTTGGGAGCCAAGAGGATGGCAGTGTGCTGTGCCTCAATGGCTGCGGGTCTTGCCTTGCTGATGGTGTGAGGGGAGCAGCTGTGAGACACTGCTCCTCATCTTCATCCTCCTCCTCCTCCTCCTCCTCATCCTCCTCATCCGAAATGGCCAGGCCAGTCCCTCCGCTCCCCTCGCTGTGCTCAGCCCTTCCCCAGCACCATGGCTGCAGATCTGTCGGGCAGGTAGGACCAACACTGCTTTGTGTTTGTCCCTTGAGGAAGCAGTTGGCTTGAAAAGGGGATGGAGTAGGGAGTTTTTTTGCCCTGTATTTCTTAAATTGACTCCAGCCCTTTTTCAGAAGGTGGATTTTTTGAAGTAAGGGTGGAAATGACCCCTTTAGTCTGACCACTGGCACGAACAGGGCCTGACTTCCCCCCATGGCTCCCACACCAAGCCCATAGCACCCGTCTGAGCTGGAAGATTTTGCATTTTTAGGTCCAGTTTCCTCTGCCCACTGCTTCCAGGAAGCATTTGGTAACTTTTGTGTTGTGCTGTGCCTGATCAGGAAGCTGTTTTGGACACAGAGAGGGAGTAACAACAGAGCAAGGGGGTGGCAGAGGAGCTGCTGCAGGGTGCTGGGATGGGTGATGCACATGGCAAGAAACTGCTGGTGTCCAGGTTTCATCATTTTCTATTCAGTGCATCTCACTGGGATGCTACTAGGAAAAAATTAGTGGATATGGGCAAAATTAGTGGATATGGGCATGGGTCACAGAACCTGAATGTGAAGTGGTTCAGTTCCTGCACCTTTGTGCTGGCTCTGCTGCCGTCTCAGGGCAAATTGCAAAAATCCATGACAGCTTTTGCTATTATTTTCCAGTATTTTTCTGCTGCCCTGGAGCCCATTGGGGCTCAGCCGATGGCACCAGGCCCAGGGAGCAGGGCAAGGCCGTGGGGTGGTTTTAAGAGGCGTAAAGGCTTGAAGGAGCTTGGGCATCTTGGGCCACAGGACTTAAATTTCCATTGGGCTCTCAGCTAATGGGTGTTCAGTTTTTATTTAAGCAGCAAAACCTGAAATAGCTCACATTATGACATGTTTGCAGGGAAAGATTTTTAGAGGGAATTTCTTGCAGTTCAACCAAGCACCAAGCTCAAAAATGCACCACGTTGGTAACCACAGATCCGCTCCACGTCCCCGTGTGCCGCGGTGGCTGCAGCTCAGCGAGCGCCGTGGTTCATGAAGGTACCAGGGAACGACGTTCCTGGCGTTTAGGTCTGCAAATCTTGGACTTTTTCCTTCTCTTTTCTCATTTATCACACAGAAAGCCAGGACAATTTGGAGGGGGGGGGGAGTTTGTGACCTGCTGGGCTTTAGGAGAGCACTTTGTCCCCGTTGAGCCCTGAGCCCAGGACCCCGCGCAGGCCCCGTCCCTCGCCACGCTGACCCCGCTCGTACCCATCCGCGACTCGGTGGGGCTTTCCTACCTCCTTTGGGCATTATGAGGCTAAATCCTGCAGGACGCTTTGCAGCCCCGCGATGAAAGGTGCTAAATCACTGCAAAGTGTCTCTTCAAGAGACGGAACTGGGTCACCTGTGCAGCATAACCTATATTCAAAAAGACTTTTTTCTTATATGAGAATTTATAGAGTTCAATGTATGGTATTAATAAGTGAATTATTGAGACACCCTCTCCCCCCCCCAAAAATAGTTTTTTTGTTTGAATCGTATCTGTATTCTGGAAAAGTGATTAAAAACCTTTAACCTTAATAAAAGAGTACGTCCTGTATGATTTCGGAATCGATGTCCTGTACGGTGCTGGAATCTAAGCTCGAAAAAGCAGAATTTTCATGGGGAAAGGGTTGAGTTGTGGTTAAGGCAACATTAAAGCAGCAGCACGACACCTCCACAGCGGGGCTGGGGCAGTTCCTGATGCCCCCTACTCTTACTTTGGACTGGGCTGGGGCACCCACAGCCTGCGCAGGCGGCGTCGATTTGGGTTTAGAGAGGAAACAGGCACAGGAAATCGCAAGCAGAAAGAAATTACATTAAAGCTGATTAAATGTTCCCAGCAGCCAAAGAACGAGCATCCAAAATTACAGGCAGCTGTGAGCACCAACTGACGGCGTACGAGTGAGCGTCTGGGGGTGTAAGGGAGAGCATTTGACTGGGGGCTTCATTTATTGTTGTTATTGTTATTATTATTATTGTTATTACTATTATTGCTGTTATTATTACTACTATTACTATTATTATTACTATTATTATTGCTATTATTATTGCTATTATTATTCAGCTGAGATTTGAATCCCATCGCTTGAGGCGAGCTGGGTATGCACAGGGATAGCACAGGAAAAGTGGCAGGAGGGCTAACACCACTGCGGGTATGGAAGTGCTGTTGACCAATGCTGTCACCAAATGCGTTTATTTTGGGTAATTAGGTTTGTTTTAGGGGGTTCCCGGTGCCTGCCACCCTCGGCCGTGAGCAGCTCCTTGGCTTCACTGGGATTCATCGTCTGAGGATGCGGAGTCGTCATCATCTGAAGAGTTGGAGCTGTTGCCCCTTCTCAGCTTGGCACCGATTGCTGCGCCAACCATCCCCAGGACGGACGACAGCCCAATTTTGGTACCAAGAGACAAACCTGCAGCTCCTGCAAAGACACAAAGCAGCGTGGTGCCCCAGGAGCGGCCATGCCGCCTGCTGAGGCTCCTCTCCAGACCGTGCTGGGGAGCCAGCTCTGCACCCCGGGCACAACCACCCCCCG
>NW_010162584.1:0-1063 GCF_000695765.1 Mesitornis unicolor | reverse complement strand
TATCTGTTATGGACAGCTTCATGGCGACAGCAAGGCACTAATGTTGCAGCTCAGAGGCAAGGAGATGGAGATCCTCTCCGTGGAGTTACGGCTGAAATGCTGACAGGTCAAGGACCGTACAATAATATTCAAGTGCAAGTAACTTTTCCAGCGAGCATGCTACAGCTTTCTGCTCAAACAGCATTGGAAGCCTTTCTTGACTTACCGGGCTCCAATACACTGTCATTTGGCAGTCTCACCCAAGGTGCAACCGAGAAGTATAGTCATTTTATAGATCGACTTTGGGAAGCAATAATGAACCACCCTGATTTGTCTGAAAACAGCAAAGAACAAATGTTCCAGATATTAGCCTTTGACACAAGGCGAACAAGACTACAAAACAGTTGCTGGCTAGCCTACCCAAAGGCGCTAGGGTAGAGGACATGCTTCTTAGAGTAGAGAGAGCCAAAGCCCAACGACAAGGAAACACAGTGGCGGCAGCAGTCCAAAGTGCCGTCCGTGAAATCGTAAGGCCCTTTGTAGCCGTCGCCCAGACAAGGCCAAGATACTAATTTAAGCAGAGGTTTAGACGGCCATCTGAGTCAACCTTTCAGGGCAGGTGTTACCGCTGCAGAGAGACGGGTCATATGAGGATTAACTGTCAAGCTACCGTTTGATGTGACCGATGCCAAAAAGATACGCATGCTTCCAAAACCTGTTCGGAAAACTTCCAGCCGAGCACGGACCGAGGCCGCGCGACGACACAAATGATTCCTCAGGGCGAAACACAGGTTTTTTATCACGGCAACAACCAGCCACCTGAGGGAGCTTGGGATTCGACCTGGAAACAGCAGTAGATGTCACCATAATAGACACTGAAGTTCAGAAGATTCCTAGTACGATTGAAGGACCTCTTTATGACAAGGACAGTGGAATTGGCGGACTATTAGTTGGACGATCTTCTGCCGGAATAAAAGGTCTTCTCATTTTACCGGGAATTATTGACGCCGACTATACAGGTCGCATCTATATCATGGCTCATCCTGTCCGTCTACCTATACATGTTCCTAAAGGAAGCAGAATA
>NW_010162583.1:0-14170 GCF_000695765.1 Mesitornis unicolor | reverse complement strand
GGAGTCTCCTTCTCTGGAGACATTCCAGGCCCATTCTGTGATTCTGTGAGTTCTACAGAGCTCCTGGGAAACAGACCTAAGCTGCCATTTCCTTTTCTCCATTTCAGTAAGAGAAGGTTGTATACAGAGTTGTTACATTTAACCAGCACTCTTGACTCTGATCTCAAAGCTACAAGCCTATCCATATTTAAAAATGTTTAATTGCCATTACTAAAGGAAACTGCATGGTGATAAGAGTTTGTTCCTTTAAGAACATATGGCTAAAATTACAGCTAATGTAGCTGATTTATTTCCACTAGTGTGTCCGTAAAGGAAAAAGTGCATCACTTTTTAATGCCTCTTTCTAAAGGTTGAAAAGAGGACTTAGAACTTGGATGATACTTGTACTTGGCATATTACAGACTGAAACATGTTAAGCCCTCTTGCCTTGCCTCATAATTACACTCACCACTTACTGCTGCAGCAGTCTTCTTCCAGGAGGACTGTACTTGCATCCTCCTTTCAACTCACTCTCCCTTCACATCTCTGTTCAGATCCTCACCTTTGCCTGGAGCATAGCACTGACCCAGTCTCACTGTGCTCACGCCATCCTATGCATGACCCTGAAAGAATCTGCCACTTGTTGGTTTGTAGGGTCCTCCTTTTTGGTTTTAAAGGACATTTCTAGCAGCTATTCTATCCCTGAGCCATCAGTCACTCTTATGTCTCCCTTGTTACTCAATTTTGTAAGCTCTTCACAGAACACAACCTCCTGATGCAAGATAGGACAGAGACAAATCTCAGGTACAAGTAAAATGCCTCCCACCTACTGACTCAGAGGTATGACGATGAGGTCCCTCAGAGGGACATGCAGCCTCTGTCAAGAGTCCACTAGCTCTGTGCAATTGAAAGCAGTGATGCATTTCAGCCAGATCTGAAGACAGCCTAACACCAGGAGCAGAGCAACACCAAGGCATCCACTGACTTGGAGGCACACCATGGACTAACAGCTCCTCAAGACTCCTTAAGATGTTATTCTCTGCTCCCCCATCACTTTTGCTGAGATCTCAGGAATCAACCTTTCCATCCCAGAGGACACCTTTGCTTTCAATTTAGAGCTTTCTGATATACTCATTGCTCAGTACACCACTCCGCCCTAAAGTTTTGTCCCTTCTTGTGTATAAATGCAGGTGAGCTTCAGAGCAGCAACCCAAGTCAGGAAACATTAATCAGGCTGAAACAGTCACAGGACTTGGCGGGTAGTTTTCCAGGTGCTCTGCCAATTTGAAAGAAGGCCAGATTTACAGAGCCACTTAGTACACTTGAGCAAGTAGTAAAACAAATTTTTAATAAACCGCAGTCGTAGCATGTTCTCAGTTCTAATGTAGAGAAATTACCAAGACACCTGTAAATACTAGCAGGTAGAAACAAGACAAATGCAGAACTACTAAACTGGTAAAATACAGCAACAATTCCTATTTTTAAGATTTTGTATTTCCAGTTTTTAAAAAAAGGTTTCTGCAAGTAACTTCAGAAGACATCCATGTAGTTGCCCTAGGGTTTAAGAAGCCTGTAATTTGAACTGTTGACACCATTTAGGAGAGGGTTAATCTGTATCCTAACCATAAATAGCTTTTACCCCATATTAGCAATGTCTGTTAGGTGCTTCTTGCCCTGTGAAGGGGACTGTACATCGCACCAGCGCTCAGTGACCACAGTGCAATCCCCTCTTCCAAATGGTAACACGTACAGAGGACTCTGCTGGAGCATGTATTTGCCAGACGTTACTGAAAACTATCCAAGTAGCTCTGGGTTAGAGTGGTATATGTGCTCACCACCCGAGCACTGCTTGCAGCAGTTGATGCCAATAGACTTTGGCTGTGGGCAGGCACTTGAGGTATTAACTGAAGGTCATGTTGACAAATACAGCAAAACGTAGCTGGAAACTCAGGGAAAGACAATAGTCAGCTTTTGAAAAATATGACCCAGCAATACAAAATGGCAATTCACACAGCTGCCAGCAGACAGTTTGAGTAAAGGATGGTATTGACACATGCATAACATTATTTTGAAGTTTGAGAGGATTCTGATGGCAGTGACAGATCCATAGTGGCATTCACTATTCACTGCAATGCAGGATGTGTAGCACTTCAACCTGCCAGGGAAGCAGTCCCGTCTTTGAAGAGCGGCATATGTCCATCTGAAAACTACGATTTAGACATATCATGGTAGTTCTTCCAAAATAAAAGGCAGAGTGAGGACTACTGCAGTTACCAAAATACTCATTTGGAAGTGATCTCTGCTAAGTTTAGTATGATTCACCAGTTAAGCTAAAGGTTTTTTATCATCATTGGCAAACCACAGAATCAGGTCCCATGGCCAGTAATGTCCAAGGAAGAACATTCCCATCTTTGAATAATAGAAAGGATGACTACAACCTTGAAAAATTAAAGAATTTGCTATGTTTATCAATTAAGATCACAGCCTGAGGTACAACTTCAGACTAAGAGCTAAACCAAAAGAAGAAGTTTGCAATATCAAGTGAATAAAATCTCAGCAAGGGCCTAATACACTTCAGAAGGTCAGGCTTGGAGCAGTATTTAATAGGCCTGCCTCGACCATGCCTCCTGGCTTTCTGTGTGTCAGCATGAAAATGTTATCACCATTGCAACCAACTGCTTGTAATTCCCTGTGATGCTAATGAGTTTTGAATTTATGCAAAGTTTCCCGACAGGTTCTTCCGCAGTATCTACCAACTGCCACACCAATGGAGGATACCTGTGGTAAAAGCATCTAGCTTTCTCCCAGTTATTAATTAACATAGCAAGCCAGACTTCAGTGGCTATTTGACAGTCTCTTGAAAACCAAAATGAACTGAAGATAATCAAGACTACAATAACCAGCATCTCAGTCACTGAAAAGAGGTTAAATGTGCACATAATTCATGCATGTCCTCCTGTCAAATCAAGCACAGTGTACGGTCACAAAGCAGCAAGCACTGCAAACTCCACACCTCTGAAAGTCAATACAGACTCACCTCTAGACTTAATGTATGCTACCAGTTAACCTCATGGGACAAGCTTCTTTTGCTGGGTTGGTGTCTACCTGAAGAAGTTTTCCTCCCAAATTCAGAGATTAATTTCTAAGAATTAATTGTGGTTAATATAGAATCTTAGTGCTAGTAACAGCTTATATCTGACATTTCCCACTGTAGCACAAGGAAACTTTTTTCTGCAGAAAGCATAGATCATAAATTCTATGTAGCTACATAATCTAAACGAAGCATTCTCCCATAACAGGATAATCTCTTTATAATAATTCTTACATGCACAGCATGGATCATCTCAGTTATTTTCACAATCACTTTGCCCTAATTTTTGCAACGGGCACAAGAAATTCTTTTCACAGATAACTGCTTTTGTAATATGCTATTTAAAGCACATCCACTGAAGGGTTTGGCTCTACTGGAACAGATGAAGACAAGGAGCTGTATGAATTTTTACTCCATCAGAGCAGCAGAGGAATCACTAGTTCTTCACAGAATTCTAGACTATATCTTCAGGCTTTGCACTAGTAACTAAAGTGGCAATTCCTGCCAGCTAAACCTCCATATAGATGTCAGAACACGTTTTCAAGAGTTGGACTTTCTCTGACTCCTTTAACCATACCCATTCCTCTTAATTGTAGCACAGTGATCAGAACTGTTATTTAAATCCAACTTTTGACACACAAAATACTGAAGCACTAGCTAGCAGTTCTTCCTAGGTTTTATCAACTGCCAACAACCCAACATGAAGCACAGCTTGTACATGCTCCAGTGAGCTAGGTGACCTCCACCTTCAAAGCCTGTGAACATGCTGTTCCTACAACTATTCTCAGCACTGCTATTCACATAGGTTGGTTGGTTTTATTTTCTCATATAAAGGGAAAATAAGATTACAGAGATGTAGCCAGACCCACAGACCCAAAAGAGGTTGGTAGGAGGAAAAAGGAACGGTTAAGTCTTTCCCTGGACTACATCACAATTTTGCTGCAAGATTCTTTGCAGTTTAAGAAACCTAAGTGTAGAGGAAAAAAAAAAAAGCTTTTCTACTGCTTTCATATCACATAGATCCTGTGAAAGCCACTATATATTCCCATTCCCAACCTGTTCACATATCCCTGCAGCTTGTCTCAAGGGATATCACACTTGACTTTCTTTTATTTCATGTGTATTCCACTGCCAGACGATACCAGAACTAAGGTTCAGATAATGTGCATTCCCTTGCACTTTCAAAATAAACCCACATTTGCAACCAGTAGGGCTGAATGCAATGACTAAGACGACACTACAGCGTTTTGATGACCAAGGCTTTACTTGTGTTAAATCTGTTTTTTCCACTGGACAAAGCTATCTTATAGACAATGCTGGAAGAGTTGGTGCAGAGGGGAGGCTATGCCAACAGAGCTAGTCCCTGTATGGACACTGCAGCACTGCATATATGTCTGTACAGCTGAGACTTCCTACTCCAAACTACACAAACCAGGTCCAGAAGGATGAACCTTCACCAGTTTTGTTCCACCAGTGCAATCCGTCCTTTCCATGCCTCAACTGACAAAGCAGCGACTACAGAATGTCTGTGTCTACGTGGCATTCAACTAGAGGGTTTGCACTGGCCATCAGAGAGAATGTATTTTCCATTTGCATCACATGCATGTGGTTGGGAAGAAAATCATGCTTTCATACAAAGGAGCATATTGTTTTTAGACGTGTCAGTCCCAAGATCTTGCCTGACAAAAGCTTTGCAATGCCATCTGTGGCCAGAAACACTCCTATTTGTTTTTTTCTTTTCAATTAACAACATGCACCCTGTGCAATGCAGACTTCTCTCCCACCCTCTCCCATTCCTCAAAAAGTCGGTCTTCTCAGACAGCTCCTTGGACGTTCACGTTCTGCAGACTTCACGAATTTTGAAATTTGCTTTTTACTACACCTCAAGCTACTTGCAACAACTGGCCACAAAACAAATTTCAGATGAAAAGTTAAGCACCACAGTCAAGTCACTACCAATGACTGTAAGCCCAATGAATACTAAACTAGTAAGTACATTCCTCTACTGCATTAACCACTGCAGGCAAAAGCCTTTACACTCAGAGGTTTCTAGCCATAGCCACAAACATCAGGATTTGACTTACGGAACTGCTCTACTCATACAGAATTCAAACATTTTCTGAATCAATGAGCATCATCACTATAGTTTCTGTGCGTTTTGTTTGTTTGACAATCTCTCAATGTAAAAAACACTTTGAAGATCAGACTGGGTTTACTGGACTCTGGAACCTCCCTCAGTAACACACACATGCACATACATATAGATGTATAATTTTTCTTAAAGATATGGTGACCTTAAAGAACATCTCATACCACTTCAGAGCAAGACAGCAATAATCATTTCAGTCAGGAACTCGGCTAGCAATTCAGCAGAATTGGGAGGCTGAGCAAGAGTGGATTTGAATCCCCTTACCTCCTCATCTGCAACAGATACTAGACTTACACGCTCTAAGAAGTTGCTTTGCTGAAAACATGGGAAGTTTCATCTGTTTCCATTGTCCTATCACTAATCTGCTGTAAGAGTGGTACATCAGCCAGAGTAAAACCAACACAGTTCACTGTCTGTGGATACAATTTAAGCAATACTAATAAACAAGCTTAGAGAAGCATAAGTGAATCTCTTCTGATTTTACAAACAAGGAACCATCAGTGTGCTCTTCTGCAAGGACTGCAGTACTTTCTCACCTGGGGAAAAAAAAAGAAGCCATGATACCACACATCTGAGAATATAATCTCAGGGGTGCACACAGAAACAAAAAACCTGAAGTTAACTTAGACAACTGTGTGTAGGACTGAAATGAAAAACTGATGAAGATAAAAATAATCACATTTAAACTAAAATACTAAAGCTAAGATACTCAGTCCACTAAGAAAAAAAGCACTTCTACTGGCCAACTGTAAGGGATCTGTTTGAAAGCAAGAAGCAGGAGAGGTCATCATCAACGCAGGCTATCTGATCCTAGCTCTAAAGCTCTTCTAACACATGTGGCAAACTTAGTGAACAGACACCACCACACCCCAAATTCACTGGGGGTAGGCAAGGAAACAATAATGAGGTCAGCATATGCATTTCTGACATTGAGACAAGAACCAACATTTGGTTTAGCCTGGGATCACATACAAACAAAAATGTGAAACAAGACATAACCTAAACGAACAGTTTATTTGCATATAAGTGTACTAAATCACTAACCTACCATCCCATGCAAGCAGTAAAATGCACAAGACAGAGAGAAATTACCATCATTAGAATACCACTGCTGTGCTTGGCTTCTTAGGAGAAGAGACTGTCTGCAGTATTAGTCTGAATGCTATAGAACCCAAAAGGTCAGCTGCTCTTATTAATGGGTCTTAATTCAGGAAGGACACTGAAAAGACACAGTGAAAAAGTGTCAGACAAGCATCATCCAAGACACTGTGTCATGCCCAAGGAGGATGGATTCATGTCTGATGGTCCCAGACACTGAAGGAAACAGAAGCTCAACAGAAGAGCTCTAGCACAGTCTGTTCTGGAAGCAAGCTTTGGGAAGCATATAGGGAGACACTACAGATCACTGATAAGGTTAGTGCTACCCTCTTCAGCACTGCACGTGGAGTTTAAACAATGTGCTCTGGCAAGCAGATGGTGCTGGGTTACAGGAGTTACTTGGTGGCTAGTTATTCAATAGCCTGACCTATGCTACAGCTTTGTTGACATGTTTTCTCCACTAACTTCAGACAGATAATTTGTCAACAGCTGTAATAAAGTCAGAGCTATGCAGTAGAACTTACTAAGTTGGGGAAGAATCTAAATACGTTCTAGCAAAATACCCCATTCACTGCCAAGAGGCTGCATCTCCACGAGACAGCATGCCAGTAGAGCTGGAATAGCTTTTTAAGACATAACAAGTAATACTCTCTCTTCTCCCTTCTATCCAGGAAATAAGGTCTTACCTGTCTTTAGAGAGCCAATGCTCTTTAAACAAAACAACAAAAAACAAACAAAAAACAGCAGTGTGTACTACCTGCAGCTCAACTACTGAAAATAACACACTTTTCTCAGTCCACGACTAAGATGACTCTGCAACTCACTTAGTAAAAGCAGTTGGGATACAGCCAGTAAACTCTGTATGTATTTAAGAGAGCATTCCTTCCCTAAAAAGTTTCCCACAGTGATAAAACTTGCTATCCTGTGAATCAGTGATGATGTGTCCAAAAGCCAAGCAGATTCCCTAAAAGGTACTCTTGAAAATGAAGACTTGAACCTACAGTTTCACTCACTCCAACTTACTATCCTGAGAGTCAAACTAGTGAACCAAATGCTTGCTTTCTATTGCATACTACAAAATGGACACTGATCTATTGAACAATATTATACCTTAAACCTCAGAAAGAATAATGGTCAGAGAGATTACACAGGGTTTGAGCTGGACCTGACAGATTTACTAGTTTCAAGTGGCTACATCACTATGATGTCAATTTTACAGTGACAGATACAGAATAACCTCGGCAGGACCTTATATTCGAAATGGCACAAGACTTCACTGAAGACGCATGGTGTGTGAGAGTATGAGGGGAAAGCATAGACAGATTTCTACAGACTGTCTGTGGAAAGTGACAGATATTTGATCTGTGTAGAAGGTGAAAGACAACTACTCCAGACAAGGTCTTAAGAGGCACACCACCTTGACCGACTGACTCCCAGTCCTGCTGTTGACTAGTTCCACTCTTAATCCTCTGCCCACAGATCAAACCAGTGATGGTGTCCCCTCCTTTCTAATCAAGTTCAGTCTTCAATTTCACAGCAAGGGAGATGTAACTGCAGAGAAGTCACATATACCCTACAGCCCCACTGGTAAGCTGAGTGCTTTCCTTGAATGAAGGCTTGTAGAATTAAAGGCTTGTGTTGTTCTCCTCTCTCACCCTGGCATTTTGCTTATCTTGCCTGACTCTTTACAGATCTCCGACTACCTACTGGCAGAGAGAGTATATGGCTATAACAGCAGCAGAAATTGGTGTCTGAGTAGATATTAATATCAAGCTACAGATAATGAGCTCTTGGGAGTTATGGAAGAATCCCAAGAGAGGACTGAGCAGATTTAATTCTTTAGAGTTCAGTGTTCCTTTTTAAACATATTTCTTCACTCAGGAAGAGATTTCCAAACGTGACTGACAGAATAGTCATAGTCAGAACTGGTATAAAGATGAGAAGAAACAGGGTACTTGCAGAGACAGTGCCAGCCAGAACATGCTCCCGTGTCCCGACAGGTCATCTTCTAGCAGCGGCAGCTACATCCCCCACCACAGCTGTTCACAAGCCTGTACTGGATCACTGCTAGAGTTTCAACCCAGTCTGGGGTGGTAATAAAAATGCTCCTGTACCTCTGCACTGAAGGCCTGATACAGGACGGAGGTGGGGGACAGGACACAACCCCAATGAACTGAAGTATTCAGGGAAGTAATCTTTAGACTACTGCTATAGATGAAACTGCGGCACATCAAACCTGCCTGTATAACTAAAAGCAGCACTATCTGAAATAGTTATATTTCAGAACCCACAGTACTGCAACATTACAAATTTCATGTACTGTAGGCATTTACAAAACATACAGCTGTGTAACCCCTGGGCTACATTATAATGAATATACGTAAGGATGACATTTTCATTTTAGAAGCTTTTTCCTTCTAGAAAGATGAGTTTCTTGTGTATCTGCAATAGAGACCTAATGTTATATTAATGTACTATTTCTAAGCCCTACAGGTATAACCTTTCTTTTTACTTCGTAGTTACTCTTGGTTTTCTATTTTTAGGTTTTGCCTGATTTTAGGGATGCATTAGACAAAACAAAGAGATCTTAACACACAGCACAACTTTCCTAGAATAGGATAATCAGTATTTTCCAAAACTAAAGAATGTGGATTTTATAAGCATGCTGAGCAGTCATGCTGTCTGCTGGCTGAAATTATAGTTTATTTTTTTAAAAACTAAGTATCCAGTAGATAGTCTTATGTTTTCTTTTCTGTTTTTCTCTTTGAATGTCCAAAGAAAAGCTTTATAGAAATGCAGGATCTTCTCTATCTTTTAATTTTCTGGAAATTTTACACCTCCAGGACTGGCATAGACTTGGCATCTCAGCTAAAAAGCTACCAGCATCACTGTAGAATATGCCTAAATAAAATCCTTAGGTTGGCTGTTGTCATCACAACCAGAGCCACCAGCCAGGAGCAGCCAGCATCAGTATGGCAAACATCTGTGAGAAACCCACTTGGCCACAGTGCTTCAGGACAAGCTATATGAACAATCAGCCCAATTTTTTCTGGTAAGAGCTCCCATTTTTCATGTGGGCTGAGAACTGGGAAACTGAAATACTGCACTTCAGCTGCTACTTTCCGAAAGCAAGCCAAAGTCTCACGACTTTGTGGCAAAGCTACTCTGAGGCTGTTGCAACTTGACAGGTGTTTTATATCTTGGGAAAAGTCATATTGGTGCCATGTGGGCAAGAGCAAGTAGTATTCTACTTCCATTTTTGTCCTAAGAACAGAAACTGCCTGTGTCAGTGTATGGGAGCAATGTGTGATCCAACACTTATCTGTCAGTTTGCCATCATAAGCCATCCAGTCCTTGGCACATGCGAGAGACACAGGCTCAGGAAGGTTTCGTGTAGAAGCAGAATTCAAGATACAACACCACTGCATCATGTTTAGTACATTTAATTTTAAAAAAATACTACGGATTTGGCAAAAATTTAGCTAAAAACACAAAACAGTTAAAAATCACAGCAAAAGCATGTAGTGAGACTCCAGTGCTGAAGAAAGGATGGGTCTATATATAATTACAGGCTCCTTCATTCCTATTTCAAAGGGCATTTTAATTCTTTTTCTCTGCAGCATTCTCACTGTGCAAGTGTCCCTTCATCCATCTCCCTGTAATACCTACCTCTGTAGTAAGAATTATGTTAGGAAACCTTTCTGACAGAAAAACTTAAAGGAAACAAACCAACACCAATCACCACAATGCAACAGCAAAAACAGACTGGGAAAACTGTCTAGTTGCAAGTTAACACAACAAACACCAACCCCATCAGCCAAGATAACCACCTACCAAGTGTCCTAAAAAAAAAAAAAATTAATTTCAGGCCTCAACACACCATGCATCCCTGGGAACTGACTTTATCTGAAACTAACATACTACCCAGCAGCTAATGAAGAAAACCCTTTCTGTAAGCACAGATAAAAACATCCTCGTAAATTAGTTTATAGTAATTTGAAGAGGCAGGCATTTTCGTGATGGAAGCCAAGAGCCACCAGCATCCAAGATAAGAAATGGGGATCAGGATAGACCACCACATTCTCATGGAGAGGCACCACATGAATGTGACCAAGTGCCAGTTTACCATTCTTTCTTCCCTTTCATGATAAGTATGTGCTAAAATTGTAGCACAAAATTGTGCTACAATATCAAAATATGCAGACTAATGTGTGTTGCAAAGATCTGAAACTCTGGGCCTCGTCCCATCCCACAATCTGCCAATGTTTAACCAGGGTCTGTATGTCATCTTGTTCATTTGCCCACAGCAACTCCTTCTCATTAAGTCCTGCCTAAACCTTTCCTTAGCTCTGCACCAACATAGAGCAGTTCTCATAACATGGGTTTGTAGAGGTCAGGCAGAGTAAAGACAGCTTGCTTGACTCCACAGTGTTCATCCAAACAGACTGGAGAGAGGAGGAAATGACTGCCCACTTTCTTAACTTTACATCCCTGCATCCAACGCAGAGGGCAGGGTGTCACATATGACAGAGCTGGCCGACATGCAGACTGCAGAACAAATGCTTCTCAGGTCTGTAACACAACCCCTGTGCAACTTGTTATTAGCAGAGAGAAACGTGCAGCAACCAGAGATCCTGGTAGGCTTTGTCAGAGCCAGCAGCACTCCACATGGTTCCAGTCTGTACCAGTTAG
This sequence comes from Mesitornis unicolor, assembly GCF_000695765.1. NCBI lineage: Eukaryota > Metazoa > Chordata > Aves > Mesitornithiformes > Mesitornithidae > Mesitornis > Mesitornis unicolor. The sequence continues at coordinate 3,161 of NW_010162583.1, read as the reverse complement.
GTACTACCCTTAGCCTTGCAAAAAGACACCAATGCAGCTCTTGGCTGGACAACACTGTGAAAGACAGAAGGTTCCCCCACCACATGGATTTGAGCTTTCAAGAAGTTACTTTTGCAAAACGCCATGGATGTGTCATGTTCTCTATTCTTGCTCAGTAAATACAGCATTGTTTATTGCCAGGATGTATACTTAGTGGACATCAGACACATACATCCCTGACAGACAGCTGATCAATAGTGCCAGTATTAGTGGCAGGTTTGAAGGCTGTGGGGCTCAGAATGGCTTCAGATTACTCTGAGAAAGGCTTCCCTTCAGCATTTAACAGCTGTAAATTTTGAGCATTATCAGATCACCACGCAGGTCAGATGGTTTCTAGGGAGATCACCAGCGGTTATCCTGGAGTTCAGCATAAAGACATCAAAAGCTAAGATAACACTTTATCTACACAGATGAACAAGACATTCAAAAGCATGCATGCTGGTCAACAACACAAAGCTTTCAAGGATTTTGAGCAAAGCCTAGCTTCACAAGCCTCACTTCAGGACCCTGCTCCCACTGCCTCATCAGGTACTGACCAGACTCAGAGAGAACAGTGCTCTCCTAGGACACACTCCAGCCTGAACAGGATGAAAAGAAATTTCACATACTGTATGCATTTCAAATCAAGCAAGAGACCACCTGTTCTCTATTTGCTTTCAACAGGGTATCATGTTTCAAAACATTTTTTTTATAGCTTCAGTAGTAGTTCACAATGACCTCCCTGGAAAACAAACTTCTACTTCAGCCTTTCGGATGTGAAAAGACTGCCAGTTCCATTTCTCCCTGTAATCAGGTGGAACTGAAAGCTTTTACACTGAGAAGAAGAAACAAGAAGTCGTAAGATGCTACGGTTATTCTGTACTTTAAAGTATAGTATGGGAGAGAGAGTGAAGGTACAAATAGTAACTGTAATAGAACCAAGCAGCAGCATTGGGCACAACTGTGTTACCCAATAAAATTAGTATGATAAACTCCAGCTGGCTTCTGAACTGCAGGGATTGTTGCAAGCTTCCAGTCCCTACTTGCAAGGTACACAGCAGGAGCTACACAGAAGAGAAAATCACTGGAAATGCCGTACCAGAGTCGTTCTGTAACCTCACTTCGGAGCCTAATGCCAGCGTTTCCAGGCACAGGGAAGAATCTTACATATGCAGCAACAGCAATAGTCACTCACATACACAAGCTATGAGCTCCACTAGTTTAAAATCAACTGAAATGCTGAAGCACAGTACTTTTAATGCAAGTGCTAAAGCCCCTTGTGAAAATTTCCTAAGTCTTGGCTCTAAAGAGGGGAAGGAAACCTGCTTCCTAAGCTTACTATTGCTGCTGCACAACATACCATCCTATCCTGAGATACCAGAGTCAGATGGGACAACCTCTTTGGGTTCTGCTCACTTTGTGTCCATGCAAACATGCATGCATGTGCCAATTTCACTCTTCACTGTTATCACGGAGTTTCTAGAAAATTCTTAGGAGTATTTTTTGTCTGCCAGCAGCTTTTCCAAGCTTGCTAATCTCCACTATGCCCACTGTGCTCAACAACATGAAAAAAGAGAGCCAGCCTTGTCACATTTGTTGCCTCTGCTTGATAAAAACACACAAAAATAGGGCATGCAAAAAGTCTACATCAGCTTGCATGGACAGTTCTCTTTCCCACCACAAAGGTTAAAAGCTAAAGAACCAAACAATGATAAAAACCAAGCTAAAAATATTTTCACAGTTTGTCAACACTCCCACCATAAGAACAGTGTTTTTCTTGCAATTAAGGGGTAATTTGAATTTGTAGACCTTCACAAAGAGTCTTTCCATTCACAAGACAATTACTGTGTTCTCAAATTGTTCCAAACACTAGCTGCAACAAAAAACTGAAGACTAGTACATCAACTCTAAATAATGTACAATTTGATATACTGGAAATCTCAGTGCTATCTTCAGTGCTAATATGAACCTGCCAATAACCTATCCTCATCTGCTGTCAAAAAGATCAGGGCAAGTTTTTCATTAAAGTTCTTTCCACCTCTCTAAACATTTCAAATCCCTGTCTGACACAATCAGATGCTGAGATGGAACTTGCTTACTTCAGGCACCAAAGGGAATCAACATCCTGAGTGAGTCAGTCCATTATCCAGCTTTCACTTTAATTTCAAGGTGAACTGTATTTCAACAGGTCCCAGGTTACACATAATATACCTTCAAGCAGAGAGACGCTGACAGGAGCGAGGGGAGAGGAACATACACAGCAGCCTCTCCCAGATGGGAAAGAAAAATGGACAAGCACATTCAAGTGTTCTGTGGTGTGCAGCTGAGTCACAATACACACACACAAGCCAACAGCATCAAAGCAGCTACATACTCATAAGAAGTCTTGGAGAACTTGGTGATGACCTAGCATCTCCCATGGCTGCCAGCTAGCTGGCCTTCCTTCATAAATGTCATTTCAGAAGCTACCAAAAGCCCTGGACCACTCTACCTGCCCATTTACACAGCCACAAAGTCCCACAAGCCTGTGTACTTCCTTCTCTGTAAAGACTTCCCAGGGTCCCATGTAGTAGCGTAACCATTATGTCAACCTCCTCAGAGCTCATTAATTGAGCATAATTGTGTCTATGAAGTGAAAAAACATCCCTATATGAAAAACACGCAGCCTGGCATTGGGAAGGAGAGGGGAATTAAAACCCTTTTTTAATGTGAGCAAAACTCATTTGACAGAGATGTTTATTTGCAAAACACCTGGACTTTTCACACGATGGGCACCTAACAGCAGCTTTGCACTGAGAGCGATGACCATAAAACCAGCCACGGAGAAGGTCCTGCTGCTGCACACCCCAGCTCGCAGCAGACGCACACATTCACACCCATCCCAAGCAGCTCTCCCGTCCCTAGGGAGCACCACTCCCCGCAGCTCCCACACCGGGCTGCGCATAAACATTGCTTTATTCTTCCCCCAGATTTCACGTATTTTGTAAAAGTCAACCAAAACCCCAGCAGTCCTCAGCGCCTCCATCTACTCTGGCTTTCCGTCCTACCCCGGCCGGGTTCTCCCGGTCTCACTGCCGCTTCCCACACCAGGGCACTCCCGTGTCCGGCACTGGAGCTCACCGGCCGAGGCGGCAGGAAACACC
>NW_010162582.1:5004-10593 GCF_000695765.1 Mesitornis unicolor | reverse complement strand
AGCGCTGACCCCAGTGCTACGCGTGGACGCGGTCCCCGGTGGGTTTGTGCCTTGGCCAAACCCCAGCCCTGCTCCCCCAGCATCCCGACCCCTTGGCCGGCCCTGCTGTGCCCTGACACCCGTGTCCCCGCACAGCAGGAGATGCAGGCTGCGGACCAGCGCCTGGCGCAGCAGCTGATGCGCCTGCGGGCGCAGCTGCACCGGCTGAAGGTGGAGCAGGCCTGCCACCAGCACAAGGAGATGCTGGACGACGCCACCTTCGGCCTCGAGGGCTGCGAGGAAGACTCGGACCTGCTCTGCAACATCCCCCCCAAGGCCGCCTTCCTGCTCTCCATGCCGCTCAAGCACATCGGTGTCACCCGCATGAACATCAACTCCCGACGCTTCTCCCTCTGCTGAGCACCAAGCGCGCCCGTGGGTGCATCCAGACCTGGTAGGGCTCTGGGATCCCTCCCAAAATGTCTGTGGGACTGTGGAGCTGCTGCTGGGGCTGAGCTCCCTGGTGATAAGCGATGCCGAGCTGTGGTGTGATGCTGTGTCACTGTGGTGGGGGAAATGTCACCATCCCCATTGGGCATGGGGTGTCTTGGGGCACCCAGAGCCCTGTCCCTAAGGATGGTGGGGTCAGCCACAGTGGAAAATGTGGGGAGCAGCCCTTTGAGGAGGAATAAAAGGAGGTGAAGGTGAGAGCTGATGGGTTTTTCCTTTTTTTAGTGTGCACCCAGGCACTTGTCTGTGCCTCCAGATGTGGCTCCTGCCCCTTCGCTTTGGGGGACCTGGGGGTGGCAGGGGGGGCTGTGCTGCCATTGCCCCTTCCCTGAGGTCCTGGTCTGCAGGGTGGGCGGCTTCTCACTGCTTTCTGCTGCAGGACGGTGCTGTGCCCGAGGGACGGTGGCTCTGCTTTGGGGACCATGTTGACAGCTCCCCTCGGGCACCCCTGGCAGCGGGGAGTGCTTGGGCTGCGCCGCTGCAGGAAACGCTCTCACCAAACCGGCTGCCAACAGAGGGGTTGGTTTGGAAGCCGGGAGGGGCTGGTGGTGGTGCTCAGGGTTCAGCAACCCCTGTACCCCTGTCCTGCTCCATTTCCAACCCCCTGCAGCGCTGCAGGGCCAGGAGGGACCCTGGGGCAGTGCCAGCCGGGGCTGACAGTGCTGCCTGCACCAGAGGGGTTTGGTGTTGGCTTCTTCCCCTTCCTCCATTGACACCAAACTCGTGACAAATGAAGTTGTCACTTGGGGATGTGGCCTTCACAGAACGCTTTTTGCGCAGGGAAGATGTGGGGTGAACTGGGAGGGCTGTAGGATTACCCAGGGACAACTTTGGGTGCTGCTTCTTCTTCCCAGGGTAGCAGCAGGACATGGGGAGAGCCCAGTGTGCACCCCGAAGCTGTGGCATACCCCAGGGCCTGGCAGCGCTCCTTGGCACCCATGGTGAGAGCGATGGGGATGAGGCTGCTCCTGGGAAATGTCCCTGTCAGGGTGGGCGCTGCATCCGGTGCCACCGCCGTGGTGCCCCCCCAGCTGCCGCAGCCCCCCCCGGCACAGCTGGGCTTCCTGCCCCTGCCTCCACAGAGCAGGCAGCAGGTACCTGCGGTTCGTGTTTGATCGCAAAAGCCAAGACAATAGCGTTGTGGTTGCTCTGCTCTGAGCTGTCTCCAAAAAACACAGCGCTGGCAACGTGGCTGGGGCACAACGCGTCCCCTCGGCTTCAGCCGCTGTTGCTGTGGCTCTCGGGGCACCGGGGAGATGTGGGGGTGATGGCCAAAGCGGTGGCTGTGGGGTGCAGGATGAGTCCAACAACTTGCATAGGGTGTGACAGGGTCATGGGTGGCCAATGTGTGGCATCGCCAGCCCATGCCAAGTGCCAGAGAGCGGACAGCACAAGGGATGGGAGGGCTTGGTCAGCTGGCACTGCCCTGCAGCGGGTGACAACCCCCTGCCCATGGCTGTACCCCTCACAGCGCATCTCACACCCATGGGACCCTGCTCCCCCACCAGCCAGGGGGCTCAGCATCCCCTTGCCCACCCGGTCCCTGGGGGTCGGTGGCCGGGGGCACCCGGGGCAGGGACCCTTGGTGCCGGGGATGGCAGGAAGCCATCGGGGTTTGTCACAAGCTCTTGCGGTTGTGCGCGAGCTGTGAACCAGCTTCTCTAGAGTTTGCTCATGAGGCAGGAAGCCAGGGCAGGCAGTGAGCAAGAGCGAGCGGTGGTGACGGGGAGCGCACACCCGTGTGCGGGGGGCTTGTCCGTGCTCCCCAAAGGGTCACCGCGCTCCTGCCAGGGATGGAGAGGATGTGACCAGGGACGGACGGCGCCTTCGCTCCTGCTGCTGGGCCATGGGAGTCTGAGAGCGGCTGGTCCTCGCCTCGCTGCCAACAGGTAACGGGGTCCTGGGGGCGAGAGGGTTTGCATCCTCTGGTGGGAGATGGGGGCCACCCGAGTGTCCATGGAGGGTGGGGGTCCCGTTGCATCCTCCAAAGTTGACCGTCAGAGGGATGGAAATGGGGGCTCGGGCTCGTCGCTGCAGGGGGATGTGAGCGCTGGTGCCTGAATGAGGGTTGAGGGGAGCAGGGCTGTGCCCCCCATTCCTCTGTGGCCTCCTAATTGGGATGAAAGCTGCCATCCCAGTGCCCTCTGCCCCTACGTGGTCCTGCCCAGAGCGAGATCACCGACCCCTCACAGGGCTCCCCCCAAGCCCAAATTTCCAGGGCAAAGCAGGAGTTTTGTCCCCAAATCCAGGTTGTCGCCTACCTGGCTGTGGGTGAAAGCAGCTTAGGGACACCGGGGTCCACTACCCAGTTTGGGGGGCTCAGACACTGGGGTACGCCTGGTTTCGGCGCTGTCTCAGCACAAACCCCTCCCTGCCGCAATGGCAGCTTCGGGCCCCGGTCCTTGGCGAGGCCACACCAGTGTGGGGACGGTGTCCAGCTGTGTCACATCTGGCACGGGGACATCCGGGAGGACACCCCGGGGAGCATCGGGGTCAGCCCAGCCTTCGGCCCTCCTCACACCCGCCCACGCCTGTGAACAAACCAACCGGACCCAGCCAAAATAAAGCATGAGCGGAAGGGCCATCGCAGGGCTATTTCTCCTCCAAAAAGAGCTGGGGGGGTCCAGACGTGCTCCCCAGCAAAAGCAAAGCTGGGGAGAGGAACATACGTGATCATACAAGGACATGTGTGCACACTCATGCACACACACACACACATAGGCACCTCATTGGGGCCACGGCGCCTACACATCCCTGCCAGGCAGCCTGCGCCCGAGAAATTCGGTTGCACAGATGCAGCCGTGTAAACCCGACTTCAAACGCCCCGTGTCACCGGCGCGGCCCGCGCCCCGTGCAGGTGAAACGGCTGCTCGGTGGAAATTACGCTGTGGCTTGAGTACATCAGACAAAAAACAAGAGAGAGCAAAAGAAAAAAAGGCACAATAGCAACACCTCCCTCCCCACCCTGGCTTGGGGCAGGAAGGAAAAAACACCTCCTGGCTCCGCTCGCCTTCGGTAACGGCGTCTGAGGGGCTGCGGGCAGGGGCTTCTCTGTGAGGCTGGGGTGGTGCTCGGGGTGGGAAGGGGCTTCACCACTGCCAGGGCATCACCGGGGCCTTGCCTGCTCCTCCTGTCTCTATCAGGGCTCCGCAGCATGGCCGAGCCTGGTTTTGGGTGCCAAAGTGTTCCCAAAGAAGCGTCACTGGAAGCTGAAGGCACTAGGAGGGGGGGTTTAGCATTTGAGTCCCTAAAGCAGCATTGCAGGGCATGGGGGGCTCGTTTGTCTGCCCTCTCCATGCCAAAATCACCCGTTGGCTGTCGTGGTGGTGGGCATCGAGGGACAACCCCTGTGTCCCTGCTATGGATGCCAAAACGGCCACACGACCCTGTCCCCAAGGGAGGGACCTCCTGGTCTGCAAAACCAGCCCTGGGGGGACCAGGCTCTGATGGATGGCGCTGGTGGCACCCTGGGGACCCTGCGCCCTCCCTGGGGACCCCCTGGGAGGCTCTGCCCCATGTCCTCGTCTGCCCATGGGGACACCCACTCAAACAAAACCCCTGCAGCCGTACCCTCCCCAGCGTCATGGGGAGAGGTGGATTTAAGTCTGTGTGTGTGTGTGCGAACAGCGGTGCAATGGCTCCCGGGTAGGAAACCAAGGAGAAAATGGTGTTGGTGGCCAGCAGCTCCCAGCAAAGCAGCTCCTGTGGGTCCCACGGGGGACCTGGATCACTGCAGGGCATGGGGGTGACAGGGACCCTCACAGCTGCGTCACATCGCTGCCAGATGACAGCTCCCACTCGGCCCTGCCGAAAGCGGTCGCTGATTTTGGGTGCTGGGGCAGAGACACCTGGGCTGGCTCCTGGTGGTGCGGGGCTCCCAGCTCTGCCGTTGGCACCTGCAGAAGCTGCACCGGGGCCCCCAGAGCTGCTGGGGACCGCCTGGAAAAGAGGGTTTGGGTATCAGGAGATAAATCCTGGTGGCGTAGGCGAGGGGGATTCTGCAGAAAAGCTTTTTCCAGGGCCGTGGGCTGCTGTTTCCTCGTGACGCATTGACCGGGCTCCCTGCACCGGGCCGTGCCTGGTGTTTGTGGGAAGGCAAGAGGTGCCTGGGTGTTTTTTGGAGCCCATGGTAGTGGCATTGCTGCCCCGATGCCCGTGCTGGTGACACTGGGGGGGTCTCCATCACCACAGCCAGGGCTGATGGTTAAGGTTGGGGGGGTCCTTGGTGTTTCAGGCTGAGCTGCTGAGGATGAGGGACCTCTATGCAGGGATGGGTCCTTAAAGGACATCCCTGATGCAGGAGAAACAGGAGCACAGGGACAGGGCTGAATGTACAGGGGGAGGCTGATGAGAGCCTGGGGGGAGAAGGAAATGGGAGGTGATGCAGCGTGGGTGGGGGAGCGCTCGCATCCGCCTCTGACCCCAGGAGCTGCTTTTAGGGCCACGGAGGTGCCTGGTCCAGCCAAACCTCGTCAAAGGGCCACACAGGGATGTTATTAAATGTTAATGAGGTGTTTGTGATGAGGCTGTTGCCCAGATGGAGAACGTAGGGATGGGCCCAAGGGAAGGAGCTGGTGAAGAAGGCTGTGCCAGTGGGAAAGGGGAGCCTCGGGCTGGGACTAATTGCCTTCAGTGGTTTTAATTAACAAAGCCAGACAAAAATTAGGAGGAAATGTGGCTGGTGACAGAGTCAGGACCTGGGCAGTGTGCACGATGGCGATGTGGGCAGACAGACAGACGGACACAGGGACGGGGATGTGCTGGAGCGGGAGAGGATGGAGCTGGGGATGTGATGATTCCCCTCATCACCTCTCTGCCCCGCACAGCCACCATGGGCTGCTGCTGCAGCTCGGACTACGACGAGGACTGGATCGAGAACATCGACATCTGCGAGCACTGCAATTACCCCATCGAGCCTGACAGCAAGCGCCAGGTGAGCAGACCCCACATTCCCATAGCCAAACCCCTCCAGAGGTGGCCATGGGGTGGCCAAACCCCAGGAAGGCGAGGGCTCACGGGGCTCCTCATCCCCTCGCAGAGGCTGATCCGCAACAGTTCCGAGGTGCAGGACCCGCTGGTGTCCTACGAGGGCACGTCCCC
>NW_010162582.1:4021-4967 GCF_000695765.1 Mesitornis unicolor | reverse complement strand
CAGCTGTGACCCCCCCCCTGGTTGGCCACTGCCCCCCTGCCCCTACGCTTGTCCTCCCAGATAAGCTGGTGGTGGCTCTGTACAACTACGAACCCAAGCACGACGGGGACCTGGGGCTGAGGAAGGGCGAGAAGCTTCGCATCCTGGAAGAGTGAGCAAGCACTGATGGTGTCCCGCGATGGTGTGACCCCGTGGCACTTCGGATGGTGTCCTGGTGCTGCTGGGGGGGCCTGGCGGCTGGGGGGGGTTTGCTGTGTCCTTGCAGGAGTGGGGAGTGGTGGAAGGCGCAGTCACTCACCACTGGCCAGGAGGGTTTGATCCCCTACAACTTCGTGGCCGTGGTGAACAGCCTGGAGCCCGAGCCGTGAGTAGGGATTGAGTAAGGGACGGGTTGGTGGCAGGGGAAGGTGCCAGGAGCATTCCCCAAAGCGCCATTGAGTGATGGTGGCCTGAACCGTCCCCCTCCAAGCCCTAACCCTGCCCCGTGTCCCCAGGTGGTTCTTCAAAAACATCAGCCGCAAGGATGCGGAGCGGCAGCTCCTGGCGTCGGGCAACACGCACGGCTCCTTCCTCATCCGGGAGAGCGAGACCTCCAAAGGTACCGGCCATGGGTCCTGCCAGCATCTCCTGCCACCGGCATTGGGAAATGCTGGGGAGCACAGAAGAGATGTTGGGGTCCTGCACCCACGCTCTCCCATGTCCCCAGGCTCCTACTCACTGTCGGTGAGGGACTTTGACCAGAACCAGGGTGAGACGGTGAAGCACTACAAGATCCGCAACATGGACAACGGGGGGTACTACATCTCCCCCCGCATCACCTTCAGCAGCTTGCACGAGCTGGTGGAGTATTACACACGTACGTGGTGTCCAGGGGGAACGAGTGGTCCAGGGGATGGGGATAGGATGAGATGGATGGGGATGGGATTGGATGGATGGGGATGGGGTG
>NW_010162582.1:0-3954 GCF_000695765.1 Mesitornis unicolor | reverse complement strand
GAGGGGAGGAGAGGGATGGGGATGGGGATGGGATGAGATGGATGGGGATGGGGATGGGATGAGATGGATGGGGATGGGGATGGGATGGATGGAGATGGGGATGGGATGGATGGGGATGGGATGGGATGAGATGGGATGAGATGAGATGGATGGGGATGGGCATGGGATGAGATGGATGGGGATGGGACGAGATGGATGGGGATGGGAATGGGGATGGGATGAGATGGATATGGATGGGATGGGCAGGACATGCTGCTACCCCTGCCCCAGCAAAATCATGGCCCTGTGCTGGGCATCCCCTGCCTGCACTGATGGGGCTCTGCCCCCATGCTGCAGGGAGCCCCGATGGGCTGTGCACCCGCCTTGGCAAGCCCTGCCGGACCCAGAAGCCGCAGAAGCCGTGGTGGCAGGACGAGTGGGAGGTGCCACGGGAGTCACTGAAGCTGGTGGAGAAGCTGGGAGCGGGGCAGTTTGGAGAAGTCTGGATGGGTGAGTCAGGGTGAAACTGGGGTGCTTCCTCCTGGATGATGGCATCGGTGTGGGCAGCGTCAGCTGAGCCCCACAGCATCCTTGGCCTGTGGATGGGTCCAGATGGGGCCACCCAAGTGTGGGGCCTCGACTTTTGACAAGGTCCCTGTAAGAAGGGAGAAAACAACAGAGGGGCTGGACTGTGTCGTCCCTGCCTTCGCTCCCATGGGTGCTGGCTGTCCCCCAAAGTCCCCATGCAGCAGGAGCCAGGCTTTGGTGTCGCTGACCAGCTCCCCCAGCCGCCTCTTCTGTTCACAGCCCAGCAACCAGCAGCTTCCTTTCCTCCTGGTGGCTGAAAACCACACCTAAAAATATCAGCCCGGTGGTTTAAGATGTGGTCAGAGATTTTTTTCCCCAGGAGGTGGCCAGCACGGAGCTGTGATCATCCCCAAAGGCCCTCTGACCCTGCTGCAACAGCCCTCCAGGGCATGAGGGCCCTCTGCCCGCCTTCAGCCACCCTTTGCAACCTCCAACACCTCTCTCTTGAGCAGTTTTGGGTCGGGATGCCCTAGATCCACACAGTAGCCCCCACACTTGCCTCCTTGGGCAGCACAGCTATTGCCACGCATCCCCTGGCCATGCCCGGTGATGGGGTCCCTCTGCCCCGTCACGCTCTGCCCCATCTCCCTGCAGGATTCTACAACGGCCACACCAAGGTGGCCATCAAGAACCTGAAGCAGGGCAGCATGTCCCCCAGCGCCTTCCTGGCGGAGGCCAACCTGATGAAGAACCTGCAGCACCCGCGGCTGGTGCGGCTCTACGCCGTGGTGACCAAGGAGCCCATCTACATCATCACCGAGTACATGGAGAAGGGTGAGGGTACCGGGGGGCGGTGGCTGGGGGCTCTGCAGAGTCGTGGTCCTTTGGCTCCTGGTTGCTCCCTTCCAGAGGTCGGTGCTGGTGTCTCGGGCTGATTTTTGGCATCCTCCTCCCTTCCCGTGCTTTGCCTTCACGTCACGGCTCTCCCATGGGGTTGGGAGCTCAGGAGTCAGCTCTGGCAGGGGGGAAAAGGACCAGGCACTGGGGTGGATGGTGCTCTGGGGACCCCACAGGATGCCAGGGGGGTGGCAGCATCCCTGCCTGACACTGAGACCTGCTGCTTTCATGGCAGGCAGCCTCGTGGACTTCCTCAAGACCTCGGAAGGAGTCAAGCTCAGCATCAACAAACTGCTGGACATGGCTGCGCAGGTGAGGGGGCACAGGAAGGGCTCTCACAGAATCCCAGAACGTGAGGGATTGGAAGGGACCTCCAAAGCTCATCCAGTCCAATCCCCCTGCCGGAGCAGGAACACCAGATGAGGTTACACAGGAAGGCGTCCAGGCGGGTTTTGAATGTCTGCAGAGAAGGAGACTCCACAACCTCTCTGGGCAGCCTGGGCCAGGGCTCTGTCACCCTCACTGAGAAGAAGTTTCTTCTCCAATTGAAGTGGAACCTCCTGTGTTCCAGTTTGTGTCCGTTACCCCTTGTCCTATCATTGTTTGTCCCCGAGAAGAGCCTGGCTCCATCCTCCTGACACTCACCCTTTAAATATTTATAACCATGAATGAGGTCTCCCCTCAGTCTCCTCTTCTGCAAACTAAAGAGACCCAGCTCCCTCAGCCGCTCCTCAGAAGGGAGATGCTCCACTCCCTCCATCATCTTTGTAGCCCTACGCTGGACTCTCTCCAGCAGTTCCTGTCCTTCTTGAACTGAGGGGCCCAGAACTGGACGCAATATTCCAGATGCAGTCTCACCAGGGCAGAGTAGAGGGCTGGAGTTGGGGCTGCCCAGCCATTAATTGCAATTAACTGGGCTCCACAGATCGCCGAGGGCATGGCCTTCATCGAGGCCAAGAACTACATCCACCGTGACCTGCGGGCCGCCAACATCCTCGTGTCGGACGCCCTGTGCTGCAAAATCGCCGACTTCGGGCTGGCCCGCCTCATCGAGGACAACGAGTACACAGCACGTGAGGGTGCGTCCCCCACCACCGCGGCCCCTCACGGTCCCTGCTGAGCCCCGCTTTTGGGGTGCACGTGGCTTGGGGCTGCGGGAAGAGGGAATCCCCACCCACCCCCAGCCTCTTCTGGAGGTCCCTGCGGTGCCATGGGAGCCCCAGGACTGCGTGCAGCCCCAGAGAAAGGAGCATGGGGGGGTGCAGAGATCATTCTCCCCCCTTCATTTCTCTCCCCACAAGCCCAGGGGGGCTGCAGGACCCTGCATGCCCTGTTTTTGGTAGGGTGACAGCCCTATCTGGTGGCTACTGCAGGAACAGACGTGCTTGCCCACTGCAGGGGGGGGCAGCCTGCGCTGGGGGCTCTGTAGCCAGCCAAGCAGTGGGGCCAGGGGGGGTGGCTGCCACCAGACCCAGCTTGTCCCCAGCCATACAGCAGGGACAGAGGCTGATGCAGGGTTGTCACATCAGGTTAAACAGAGAGGGACATTTCAACCATAACGCTTTATTTTTCTCCCTTCCTGCTGGTTTTTTTTTTTTTCAGGGGCTAAATTCCCCATTAAGTGGACGGCACCAGAGGCCATTAATTACGGAACGTTCACAATTAAGTCCGACGTCTGGTCCTTCGGCATCCTGCTCACGGAGATCGTCACCTACGGCCGGATCCCGTATCCAGGTCAGGATTTCCCAGCAGCTGCGCAGCAGAAGGGCTCTGGCACACGCAAGCGCACACCCACGAGTGTGTGCATGCACTCCCGCACGCACACACGCCCCGAGCTGCCCCATCTGGCTCCCTTCCCTGCCAGCCCGCGATGGTTTCGACCGCTTCCCCCATGCACATGGCTAGACACGGCCCAAAAACCACTGGGGAGGGCGTTTAGAGGAGGTGGTGGGGGGATTCAGAGGTGGTGGGGAGGGGGAAGGAAGCTTCCCCGTGGGATTTGTGAATGTATGGTGCTACCTGAGACACTGGGGTGACCCAAATTCAGTGCCATGGGTGTTTTCCTCGCAGGGATGACCAACCCCGAGGTGATACAGAACCTGGAGCGCGGTTACCGCATGCCGCAGCCGGACAACTGCCCGCAGGAGCTGTACGAACTGATGATGCAGTGCTGGAAGGAGAGGCCCGAGGAACGTCCCACCTTTGACTACATGAAGAGCGTGCTGGAGGACTTCTTCACCGCCACCGAGGGCCAGTACCAGCAGCAGCCGTGAGGGCTGGAGCACCCTGGTGCTGGGGTGCCCTGGGACGCTCCCTTTTGCGCCAGGTCCCCACAGACTCCACACACCTCGCCCCGGGGCGTTGGCGAGCGCTGCCAGGACCTCGGCAGTAAAGATTTGAAGTGCTTCAAGTCTTTGGAGCAGCAGATTTCAACCCCCAGAAGGCGATGGATGGCCAAAGCCAAGTGACTCCATACAGCAAAGGGCTGGGGGGCTCCATGTGGGGCCCAGTGGGTGCCCATGGCCCTGTCCCTGTGCTCCTGGGGTGCAA
>NW_010162581.1:90595-106401 GCF_000695765.1 Mesitornis unicolor | reverse complement strand
TGATTCTGTGATTCTGTGATTCTGTGAAGGAGCTGAATTTCACCCATGAGGAACATCTGAAAGAAAGCTATTTCCCTTCCTGCTTTCACAACAGGACTTGAAAATCATACTTTCTATCAAGCTTGATAGTTTTTCGCTTGGTTTTAAGTTGCTTAAGAGGTCTTGCAGAGAGCTGTAGGTTTTAGAGACTCGAGCCCATTCACACTGAGATTTTGGAAAACATTTCCATTGCCCTGTCATGGAAATATAGATCCAGCCCTGAGCACGCTGGGTCAGGGAACCAGAAGCAGTGAGGTTTGGTGAATCTGTGTCTCGGGGCTGATTGGCACTTGGTGGAGGTACGTGACAGTGGTTCTTTCCCTCTCTCTTACCCCTTGTTTGACTTTGTTAAAAGACATATGCTGGGGTTGCATGACACATTTTTGGAATCTCTGTTGCTTCACACAATCCTAAATCATGTGCAAAACTTATCTCGTTGCTTCATGACGTTCAGGTGATTTCACAGGATTAGAATTTAGATTTGTTTTGGCTTCATATATAAAATGTGAAGTTTCAGTATACACAATAACATTGCTAGTTATCAGACAAAAGGTAGAAGGTATTTAGCAGTAAATCATTTCTGAAGGGCCTCGAAGAAACTCTCAGTTCATGTATCAATACAACCTCACCAACAAAAAATGTCAGAGTCAATACCAATACAAGGATTTTTCATACAAATAAATTGGCACAGTTCTGAAATGCATTAAACCCTTTGCTTTTTATTTGTTACGACTCCTTCAAAAAGCAGCTCAAGATGTACTCCACATCCATAGTCCAGGTGAATCTATGTCCTGAATAGATATGCACAGTAGCTTTAGTCATCCACTAATATTTAGACTTACAGCATGCTAATTTGTCTTGGCTTTACAAAAATACTTCTTTTCTGTTACATATAAGCTTTTTACTCAGTTATTCTAAACTTACTAAGAATTCTCTGCTCTAACAATAGTACAGTATCTGTATGTCACTGGTTCTGTTAATTCTAATGATTGGTCCTAGGCTGTTCCTCCCCTTCCTTTAGGAATGGTACCTTCCAGTCTCTCCATGTGCATGAAAAGTGACAAGCATGGGTCCCCATATTTCTACTTATTGGGCCACCCTAAAGACACGGTTTGTAAACTCTGCATGTATATTATCTTTCTCTAATACGCTCTTGTTTCTCACAACTGTTTATAGAGTCTTTTCCAACTTTTTCTTACACGCTAGCTTGCTTAATGATTTCTACGGTATTCAACTTTTCTTTCATAACTGATTATCTTAGCTATCAAAGCAGCTATGCATTTTGCAAATGTATTTTAATATCTTAAATAACAAGTTCTTCATGTTACACTTCTGCTGGTGCAAGAAACACAGCCATAGTTCTGCTATAGGTCTGCTTTTTCTCATAACAAAAATTTATCCTCTGAATATGACTTTTCAGGTAGAAAATCTTAAACTCTTGGGAACCAAAGCCATAATTTTCCCTTTCCTTGTGGTACTTGGCATGCAAAAATATTAGTACTGTGAAAGTGGTAGTTCGATGCTGATCTCAAACAATATTGATGTGCAGTCTCTTGAAGAAATAACTAATGTAAAACTGAAGGGTTTTTGGAACATGCTGTAAGGCAATACTCATTTTTTTAAACCCAGTGGCTATGCTGAATTTACACATAGCACTTTGCACTTGATTTCAAGATATTTTCTTCATAAATCAGATCCAACTGCACAGATTGTTCAGGTAGACCAAACTTGTAATACAGAGTCATGGCCCAGAAATGATACCTGGAAAACAAAGAAAAATAAAACCTTATTTTCCATATTGTTTTTAATTGATTGCTGTCTTCACGGAAAACACAGAAGTGTTCAGATACATTCAGTCTGTCTGCTGTTGACTTTGCACAATGTAGTGTATTTGCTCAATTATAAGGCCATCCTCACACTGTTGAAGTAGATAGATTGGAAATAGAAAGGGAGTTATGCCCAAAGGTGTCCTCCCAGCCGTTGAACTTTGAGCAGCTTGTCCAGTGTGACACCCAAAGGATTCCTGTCCCCAGCACCCAGACACTTAAGCTGTGCTTCAGTTATCAGCCTTGTGCATGCAAATATGGGTAATCTAATCGATTGCTTGCATGTGTCTCCAGTTACAGCTTATTTCCAATTTGTGTCTATAAATAAGAACACAGACATGTCCCTATACTTTGCTAGTGCAGAGCTGGACACATCTAGCAGCCATTTGAAAATTGTACCCATGCAGTTTAAGCATGTATGTCATGTATCAGAGACCTCCAAGCAACAAAGAAGTTCCTGCATGGTGTAGAAATGTGAACTGCACCATTCCTTGTAGTCGTTCTCACCCTACTTCTGCTTTGTTCTTCACTGAAAGTAGTTCAGAAAGATCATCAGGTTAAAAATCCAGACTGACATTAGGACCATTTTGCAAGTCCCAGTTGTCAAGTATAGGAAGTTCAGTGAACTGCAATACCAACGCAAGTGTTATATATTTATAACCACAAGTTTCTACGCATTATCTGTATTTTTCCTCCTAAAGCATAATGAACACAGGAAATAAGTCTTTTTTCCTGAAATAAGTAGAAACATAAATCCTCTGTAAATACAGCTAAAGTTAGTTTTGTACAGTCACAATGATTCTGATTATTTATTTGGCAGGAAGTGCTAGGACAGAATTTTTTTCCCAGCAAAACATATCTGGAAAATCAAAAGCAATTTAGTTTGAGTCAACACCAAAACTGAAATACTTCATTGATTAAAAAGTAATATCAGGTCAAATGAAAATGTGTATGTTATAAAATGTTTCAATTTCAGGTGCTTTTAATGAAAAAGCCAGTTTTGCAATGGGGCTTTTCCCAACCAAAACTGTGACTGTGCTACCATTCATTAGAGCACTGACCAAGAATGTAAGTCAAATTTCCTGCTGTAAAACAGATATACTGACCATTCTAGCATGCCTTAGGAGAGGCCTCTACCATAACATCGTAGTGCAGTCTGTTAGGAGTCCATATTTCTCCTGCAGGGATTGTTCCATTTTGTATAAATAATTGCTTATGGAAGATGATCAACAGGCGTACTTGAACTTAGATATAGCACAGGAGAGATTCAAGTGCTAGAAGGGGGTTTAAAAAGTACATCCAGGTCAAGTGATACGTTCCTGTGCTTCTTTGCACCGTGGCTTTCGTAGCCCTTACTAGTGACCACAGCATTTACATTTGCAAAATTAGATTAAAAATTGGGAGCTTATATTGTGGTTTTATTGCTTGAATACAGTTAAGTCTTTCAGAAATCTCCAGTCAGCTGCAAACTGCATTTTCTAGTTCTTCGACTCTGTTAGTATGTCTGAAGCTTTTCTGTTCATCTAATAAACGGCTAAAGCATCCTGGCCTGTACATTTAAGGCAGACACTCCTACCTGTTCAGAGAACTGTTGAAATAATCCAATTCCCCCTATTTTTAATGCTCATTTTATAAATCTCCAGAGCTGAGGTTGGGTGTTATTTGAAACTTGAACTACCCCATATATCATTCATCTGATGTGAGTGCAAAAATCAATAGTCATTTTGGAGAAGTGCCCTTTCTTTCTGTGACCACCTTGGTGGAACTGCAAACATTCATTCATATTCCTGCTGCATTTCCAATACCACCTCCTTATTTCTAGCAATACCAACTTAATTTCAGGAATCTGTGGTGTGTAAAAAAAAAAAAATAAACAAAAAAACCAAACCACTAACTAAAAGAATCAATATACTGGTTAATAACATTGGCCTAAAATCATCAGGCAATTTGAATATGGGCTCCCAAAGGTTCTAGTTGTTTTATTGCTATGGGTAGAAACTATTCAAGGACAAAATTGAATATTAAAATTTGCTTTACAAATGTGTCTTTAGTATTTAATAAATATGTCGCAGCTGGCAGGAAAGTAGAACATCCTTCTGTTAAATAACAGTGTATGTGTAGGTCTGTCTTACAGCAAATGTCTATTCTAAAAGAGATGTAGACCTTTTACATAGGTATATCTTGATATAGAAGTAGAAAATACAGTTTTGAAAGAAAGAGGGGCACATGGGGACATTTTCTGTTTTGTGGCAATCTTTTTGAGCTTCTAGGAAAGCAGTATCTTTTCCTTATTTTTTAAATGCAAAAATATTGAGTTCTTTCCATAGTCCTAAACATTGCTTTGGCAATTACACTCCCAGTGGCTTTGTCCGGTCCAACTGAATTCTCTAGCCCATGTTTCCCCCATCTGTATAATGGGGATAGTAATATTTACTTACCTGTCTCATGGGAGTGTTATGGGGATTAATTATTTAATGCCTGAAAAGCACTTTAAAGATTAAAATTCCTAGTTGACTACTCAGTATTATTATTAAAGCAGAACCTCACTAATCCACACACATTATAATCCACACCAAAACTGACAGTGTCCCCCACATCTGAGCAAAGATTTAATAATAATGCTGTCGAGCAAGTTCGCTTACTAAGGCTTAATTATAACAATATAATATTCTGGAGTAGATTTACTAATATGGTGTAAAGTGTAGATAATTACAGCTAACCTACAGTGAATAAAACAGATGAACAAACATTATCCCTGGTTTTGTTCACATAAACTGGCAAGCAGACTTGCCAGCCAAAGAAGGGAGAAGTCCCATCCACAGATCTTTTTCTAATATTTGGGGGTTTTTTCTGGCTTCCTGTATCTCCATCCAGTTGACGATATTACGAGATAAGCACCCAAAATACAGGGCCTGGAAGAACGCAACCATCCCTCTGTCTCCATCTTCATGTAATCCAGACAAATAGGAAAAGCAGGAATTCAGTAACACTTACCAGGTCTTTGTAGTTTGCCATATGATTAAGTCCAGTCTTCTGCTGTTGCAGGGTACCATCCCATACAATCCCTCTCCTGCTGCTCATTTCGCAGTCCTTCTCATTTGCAAATTTGCAACAAGCCTCCAATTAATAGCAAGTCTGCATCTCTCCAACTTGTTCTTAATCAGAGTTAGATTCCCTATGCGTCTGTTGTGGTATCCATGCAATATAGATTTACATATGGAAGGGAGGCACAAACATACTTGTGAGGGCACAAACTGATCACTGCTGTGGCCTGGCCCACTAATTCTCATCACAAAGGTTGTGCAGTAACCACTTCAATGGACAGACTCCAAGGGATTCTGCGGTTCCACGCAGAATCATAGAATCATTTAGGTTGGAAAAGACCATTAAGATTGCCAAGTCCGATCACTAACCTAACACTGCCAAGTCCACCACAAAACCGTGTCCCTAAGTGCCACATCTGCACATCTTTTAAATACCTCCAGGGATGGTGACTCAGCTGCTTCTCTGGGCAGCCTGTTCCAATGCTTGACAATCTCTTCAGCACAGTCATTTTTCTGCAATGGCAGCATGTCCCCATAGGAGAGCAGAGCCATTCATCTTCATTTTTAAGTAAACAGTGATTTGGAGAGGTGAAACTTCATACTCTTTAGAAGGTCCTGGAAACTACTGTGGGTCCTCCTCTGGCTTGACATGAACAAGACCATTTTTCTTCATAGCTCCTGACAAAGACATCGTCTCCAAAAATACCGACTGAACTTGGGATATGATGGCTTTGAACTCATTTACGTGATCTTTTAATTTTGTTGTTATCCAGGTGTAAAAAGTCCAGCTTTTTAGCTTGCTCAAAATAATCCATAAACAGCTATCAGCTCTTTTAGGGACCAAAGCACAGTCATGAAAGTACAGAAAGTGGTACAAAAGTACAAGAGGCAATCAAGCTGTATCAGAAGAGCCTTGCCAGCAGCCTGATACTCTAGTACCTAAGACTAAATTAAACTAACAGGGACACTTATAATTCTCATCGTTGGCAGCAGAAATTTGATGAGCATAAATGGTCACATACAAAGCGACATGAAAAATTGTTTTTCCAACCAACAGAGAGAAGAAGGCAAGACTTGTCCATAGAGGAACTTGTGGTTGGTCCTGCCTCTGCCCTTCTCAGTCCACTGTCACATGGCACAATTCCCAGCTAATGCTTTGTGGCCCAACCTCAGGGAGCAGTTAGCAGAGCTCAAGGCCTCTGACAGATTTCTTGTAGCTTGTTACTCCTAGCTTGGGAAAAAAAAACTTCAGAAAATGAAAGGCTTTTTTTTAAATTACTTTGACAATATGAGGAAACTGTCACTCTCCAACTGACGCTTAATGCTTGACACAACCATAGAGCATATAATATTTTGTTGAGCTACAGCAACACATGTGCAATGCAGAATTTTAAACATCTGAGTTTTCTAACAACATGTAGTCTGTGTTTACTCATTAGGAGCTGAATATTACAATGCGATATTCATTTATTTGTGCACTTCCATCTCGTTATACAGTTTTCAGAGAGAATTGTCTCAGCATCCAAAAGATATCAGATACCACAACAGACCCAACAGCAAGCATGGTCCCAAGGTCCCCCCCGTACCTTCAGTGCCCAGCAGCCTCCAGTCCAAAAAGAGTTTGCTAAACAGAGACTAAACTAATTCTGCAGCTTCTACCCTGGGCAAGACAGGAATACTTGTTCATGAGCTCTATAAATGAGGGTGCGTTCAAACCAAGTTATGTGTTTTGCTTAAGATCCTGCTGAGATCTTAAGTGAGAACTGCCAACACTCAGCACCTGCCAGAAACAACTTTCTAGGGACATTTCATATACAGTCAAAATGCTCTGAATTCCTCATTTATTAAATAAATTTTATATGTTATCTACATCCCTTTAATAATGACAGCTATTTATTGACCAGACAGGATGTGATGCCTATGTTAACACCCATTTTAGCTGTGATAATTAACAATGTTAATATTTAAGTTTAATTAAGTGTATAATATCCAACTCTTAAATTATTCAGTCTCTGCAGAATGTTTTCCATTAATACTACACATTCTATTAACATATTTATGAACACCTTTTATGACTTAATATGGCCTAATTCTATTAATAAAACTAATTTTAAAGTAATTATCCTTTTAAATTATACAGTTAACTTGCAATGTAGATTTTCCATCTCCAGCATGCCTCTGGAAGAGAACTGTTTGAGGTTTCTGCAGCTTCTACTCTACTGCCTGACAACACAGAAAATATAAAATCTTTTTTACTGGAGGGATGATGTTCTTTTGCCCAAGCAGCTCTGATCTAATAGATATGCGATATGCTCAGCACTTCAAAAAGGGTATCAAACCATTTGAAGGACCTCATGAAGGATAAAGCATGGTTAGAGCAACATCACTCAAGACTAGCTCTTGGGCTGTCCCTAGACTTAATGCTGACACAGCAGTGAGGAGCTTGCTGTGGAGGATAAAAGCACTGTGCGAGATGCAACATTTCATTTCAGTTGTTCACAGTATCAGTGAGCAATCCTGTATCATTTATGCAAATAGATTAACTTGATTCAAGGAAAAATCAAATTTGCCAAGTTCATTCAGATTAGTGACCGTGATCATGGGTTTAAATGTTTAATGGATAGAACTGTTTAATAGATCCGTATCTATTGAACAAACTAAAATGAGTCTTGGAATGAATGGTAAACTCTGTATTCATAATCATCTGGCCTTAAGATTCACAGCCAGAAGACTATTACAGTAAATTAGTAAACTGATTTACTAAATTAATTTAACTCTTTCAGGTCTGAAATCCAACCTATTTGTAAATGTGACTCTTCCCTTTCCCATTCTGTACTTTAGGTTGTTTTTTATCTCCGTCAAAAAATTACCTTTTTTATTCTTGCTATTGTAGGGGTAGTGATAAAATTATCTTGATCCTCTTGTAAGGTGTGACTGATGTCATTGAAGAGAGCCAGATGATGCAGAGCTTAGGCATTATTACAAAATCACAGTGAATTTCTTATGGATGGGATTTGTATTTAATGGGTCAACAATGACAGGATAACTAAGAGAGAGCTAAAGTTAGATGCAGCACCTCAAGGTCATCCAACTCCTGGAGACAATCCAGTCCACCTGCTCTCCAGAGCAGAAATCCCAAGTGTTTCTGAATTCATTAGTTATTTCCTCTTATTAGCCTGAAAGGTCTCAGGCCACTTACCTGCAGTGAACCATGCTTGCTAAGAGGGGCCTGATGTGGGGTGATGGATGGAGATCTCCATGTCCATCCACTCAGCTTTGATCCACAACCTTGAAAAGGGCTTACCAGAAGGAGATCTCCAACTTTGGTTGTGTACATATTGAACAGAAAAGCAGGCATCTGTTTCCAGGGGTCTTCTGAGACATCTCTCTCTCTCTGACTCTGTAAGGCAATTAAATTATGATCTCAAGTGATTAGGACAGCAAAATACTCATGAAGCAGTGTCATAATTAAACAACTAACTCAGGGAAAGGGATTTACTGAGGATGCCCTGGGTATGCCGTAGGATCAGAAACAGTGCCGAATAAGTACAGGAGCTGTCCAAGTCAGATCAATAACTTCCCATGTTTCTTTGTTAGCCATCTTTAAAGAATACATTACATAAAAATTGAAAAGTGCTTTCATCCATAGTGGTTTCTACAGATTAAAGCCAATGCAAATCAATGTGTGTGGCTTTCTTGTTTCAAGAAAACATTCAGCATATTTCTAAAGGTTTTTTAAATTTTTTTCCTCACAATATGCAGCTTTGCCCTCTCTGCATCTAGTTTAAATTTTCTCTTTCTCCATTCCCTTAGCTCCAAAACCAAGCAACGTAATCTCCTGAGCTTCTGCAGATTTGGTCTTCCAAGCGTAACTAACAATCTGCTCTTTCTGCAGTGTGTTTCAATAATTCTTAAATTAGATCTCTGAACATGAAAGCACTTTTTTTAAACAAAACTCCATGCAGAGTACTGAAATGGTGATGAAAGTGAATTTTACCTGAGTTGAGACTCCTTCAAAGTCTCTTCACATGGCCCTTGCAATGACCCTATGAACAGCATCTTTGCTGTAAAAATATTTGGGGCATCTTCCACTTAGTATCTAGGTAAAGCATACAATGCAAGATGGCTATAATGAACCCAAAGGAACTGAATTGTTGCTCATCAGTAATGATTAGTAACAAGAAAAGAAGTAGGGCATCAGAGTATAAATGGAACTGGGAAGTGAATAAAGCAGGGAGTAGAGTTGTGCTTCCTGGTGGTGGAATTGGCCAGTGACTGAATTTTCTGAATTTTCTGCATTAGTTCTGCAAATTAAACATTTGAAGTTTACAGAGGAAATAAAACTATTCCTCATCTACCCTTCATTTACAGTCACATCTCTTCAGTTCTTGTGGACATCTGCATAAGCCATGCCACCATTACCTCTCAGTAGTAGTAGTGTCCTCCTCTTCCTGTATTAGACCAGTGACAAAAATAAAAACGCACAATGACTTTGTTGACAGAAAGACTAGGCCAGATATTGTTTCCTTCTCCAAACATCTATCTTTCTTAATGAATCATTCTACTTTTCTGAAAATGCTGAATACAAAATTTAGAAGTAAAAGGGGCATTAACTCAGATGCCTGTTTGTTTTCCTGTAATCTTTCGTGACTTTGTTAACTTGCTGTGGTTACCCTGACCAACCATCCTCAATCTTTAAAAACAAGTGTGCAAAGCCAAAAAAACCAAATTACTAGAAAGCAGAAAAATCCCACTCTTAAGAAAAGTTACATTTACAAGCTACTATAAGTATTCAGAGTGATCATGACATTACTCAGTACAAACAGGCAAGCAGTATAAGGAATATGGTTACATTAAGAGAGCAAGAAATTAGATTGGGCTTTCATTGCATAAAAAACAAGAATTCACAATATCAAACATATCACTTAACTGCATGTGCAGGAAAGGAAAAGTAGCTCGTATGCCAAAAGAACTGAGTATAATCTAGTTATATTTTTGCAAATTTATATGGCATGTATGTCATTTTTGTACATAGAATCAATGTTTTGCACCCATAGCACACTGCCGTCTTGGCTTAAAGAAAAAAGTGTAAAGGCAATGCTAATTATGAGAACGCCATCCTACCATGGTGACTGACCAAACACTGGACCATATCACAGCAGAAGGCGCCTAGATCCATTGATGTTTATTTCCAAAACTATTGGTGTTGATGGTTTTGAATGTGGACAAAAGCAATGGAAGGGGAGTCAAGCAAAGTGTAACTTTAAGCCAGGCAAAGTGTAATTTGTGAGAGAATATTGCACTATTGAATAATTAACAAGAACTGCAAGTTTACAGCCAGAATTATGGGGAGCCTGTGAGGTGGGGACAGAGCCCATTGCCACTCGCTTTCCGAGAGGCTGGGGGAAAAGGTGAAATATCATATCATGTTTGCAGGAGGCCGACAGCTGGACTGAAGGTACAGAGAGCTTTTCTAACTATCAAAACCTGAGAGAATAATTTATTTCAGGAAACATAGGATGGCGTATGTCTGGGCTGTAGAAGCTCCAGGATGAAAGATGAAAGATTCTTTAAATATTCTGAAATATCCTGCCTTAGAGAGCATTAAAGACAAGCTGCAGGAGACCAATACAATCAGAAACATCACAGACATGTCAAGCTATAATGAGAAAGAGCCAAATGCATTCCTGGTGTAACACTGCCAACATTAGTGGATACTCACCAGGGGACAATTTGTCCCATTTTCATTATTAGCAGCATCTGTAAGAACTGTTTGCCACCTTCTGGCAATACATAATTTCAGACAAAAAGTGGGGAAAAAACATAAAACACCGTATTTTTTATTTAATCAAAACCTCTTTGATTCCCTAGGAAAATAATTCTGGCAAGATACAAAAACAGCTGCTTATACATTTCAGGAAATGTTTCATTTGGACTACTGAAAGCATTCAAAGGTTAACTATATTGTTTATTATTCACATAATTTGGAAATTAAAAAGGCATTGAGATTTTATTGTATCCAAGTAATAAAATGTTATGTCATTTTCACTCTTAACATTACTCTTAAATATTAAATAAATTATTATTTACACTTTATGGTTAGTATTATCTGATTAAAAAATCCACATTCTTGATGAACTACAGCAATATTATTTAAAATATTTTTATGCTAAATTTGATCCTAATAATAAATCCGAGGTCTAATCACTCTTGAGATCTTGGCAGAGCGGGTAACCACAGCAAGACTAGACCTGACAGACTCTTAGAAGGGCACCTGTAAAAAACCATAGGTATTGCAGGAAATTAAATAAACTTCTCAGTAAGCTGAGATCTTTGACTTGGTACCTAGGCAATGCTCAGACAGTAAGATAGGCGCAGCTCTCCTCCATTAACAGTAAAGCCAGGTTTCTTTTGCAGGTGATACAGATGCAAGCCATTAGCAAACACTGCATCCAGGTAGAAGACCAGGCTTTAGTTAAGAGAGGAGCAAGTAGATACTTGAGAGTATTTCCCTCATTTCCACTCTATCGAACATGAACAAGCTGATGTAGTGAAGCAAACAGTTTGTGCATATGGCAGATCTACCTCAAACAAAAAAGCCTCTAGACAGAAATCTTCTGCTCCTGATGTTTTCTCCTTGTCACTCTTCCTCCAAAATGGCTGTGTTCACCTCCTACTTGTCCTCCTACACGCTCAGGTCTTGTGTCTGTGGTGTCTCTTACTCAGTTAGCAATTTACTCCTTGCCGGGAGTTATGTGAAATGGGTCATAGGTGAGTCATTCCTACACATCCCATGGAGAAGCACCGTCAACCTGCACAACAGCAGCTTGTGGAAACTAAAAGCCACCCAGAAAACACCTACTAAATTACACCAAATGCCATCACAGTAACAGATTATAGTGCTGCTCCCAGTTCATTTTTCTTCTCTAAATTAGTAGGTCAAGGGAGATTTTCTCCCTTCAAAGAAGGGAGAAAGGCATCTACTAGCCTTCAGTGAGATGTATACCTTTGAAAAACAGTTTCTTCTACAGTAAGGATGGTATTCATAGTGACAAAGTCAGAAACAAATTTAAAACTGCATCATCTCTAAATCTCTCCAGCAGTTTCAACTGAATGCAATATCTTTCACTTCTGCTTGTAAGTTGTCTGGGCATTAGTAGTTCATGCTCTGTTATACAAACACTGTCTTGTGTTCCTCCCAGAGGTAAAGGGAGAAACAAGTAAAATCTTTGTCTTTGGTTTAGTATGTTTGCAAAATGTTTTGAGATACTTTGGAATAACAGACAGTAAAAGTAGGTTATGTTCACACTTAACGCATAGGTTTTATATAAAGCTTTAAAACTACAGAAAAAATATTCAGAAATATTAATAGCTCTCTGCAAAATGCAGCTATAACCTCAGAATAAGCTTGAAGACAAATCATTAGTTTAGTTGCTCTACAGTATAAAATTTTGCAATTTTCTCCTGTTTATATTTGTTATGGAAAAGCAATCATTTTAGTGCTGGTTGAACAAGTCCAAATGAACCCTGATGGCTTGAACACAGCTCTTTAAGAAGTTTTTCTTTTGTGCAAAAATTTACTTACATTACTGCACTTTGCTCTACTTTAGTAGTTTCTATATTTTCCCATGATGTACAAACATTAGAGGACAGTTCGGTACAATACCCTCCCATCAGTATTCTCCTCACCAGTCAGGGACATATTGCAGCAATGATTTGTTGTCATTAATGTCTACCAAGGCTGAGGATGACTTTCCACGTAATTTCATTTCATTTGAAAGAAAAAGCCAGTTGGGTTTTGGCTGTCTCAGATTGATGGTATGTAAACTTTACAGAAAGTCATTTTGTCAAGTTCTTACTTGCAAGTACTATATTTTCACAGAATATGAATGGTAGTTTTGTTTCATGGCAGTTCTTTCCCCAGCCACTAGAAATGTAGCCCATATAGGTGCCTTCCCAGCAAGAAGGCCAAGCACAGCCTCTTAAACAAACTGCAGCAGTGGGTGCAACCCACCTGGGGTTCTCCCACTGCCAAACTTCCCTTTAAGCTGTGGCTACAAGTCTTCTTGCTTAGTTGGCCAAGTTTTATTTTTCTTAGGGTTTTCTGAGGGAGAGGCAGAAATCTAGTAATGCATATAATATTGCATGTCCTAGTTCATAGATATCTATATTGATATATCTTTACATGTAACAAATCTCCTGCTCCACTTTTGTTGAAGTAGGTACCAACCCACTACAGTTTCTCACTGCAACATTTGGTGGTTTTTCCCTCTCATAAAAAAAAAAAAAAGAAAATAGAAAAAAAAATTAAATGGTCTAGGGGACAGTCCATTAATAAATCAGTTGTCTCATCTTCAGGGATTAAAACAGCAGGTCACTCACCCCCAGGTCTCCTGCCCTGAGCATCTCACAAATATCTGGTACTATACTGCCCTTCATTCCTCAGAGGAGCTGGGCAAGGTGTTTGCCAACCTGGTTTTTGAATGGTGGCCGCCTGGCTTGTGTTCTCCCACCTGGATGAGAAACAGCTGAGTTGAGCATAGTGGCACATTTTGCACAGAGCTGATCGCATTATCTGATAGCATCTTGCTGCTCCAGGCCATGAGATGTTTTGACTGGTGTGCAGCTGATCATTCCTGAACTAACGAGCAGTTTCCCTAACTTCAGATGTTCTCAAAGCCTTGCATGAGAACTGGTAATGGCCCACTGCTCTTCACTGCCACTCAGTGAAGAACATCTCATGGACAACTGGGAAAGAAGACTGTAGTCAAGTCTAATATGTTGGTCAGGCTAAAGCTTGGCACCACCTCTACCCTGGATAGGTGTGACAATGCCATAAAAAGCAAAGACTTAATTTTCTAGGACCCGAGGTGGCTTGTTTAGTGCTAGCTCAGGTACCTCTCTGCTGTGTACAGGCAGCTTCATGCTGCTCAGCAGAGTCCAGGCCTAGTTTTAGAGAACTGGGAAAAGTGACTTGGATGTCATGCGTGGTCCCTGATTCAAGCATTAACCAAAACAGGATCCCTTGGATTTCAGAAATAAAAAGGGCAGAGGTGAGCTATGTGCCTCCCCAGTCAGGCACAGCCTGCAGTCCTGTATGGGGGGGGGTGTAGTGCTGAAGAGCAGATATGAAGAGTCAGTCCATCAAAGCAGATGCTTTTTGTAGGCAAGCTCCGAAGAGGTGATCACTCTACATGCATGAGCCTTCCTTTTATCTTTTCTTGCTCAAGTGCCAAGCAGGGAGCAGATGGTACATTACTCAGCCTTAACTGGAGGGTAAGAAAGTGTGATTTTAAAAAAAAAGAAAATTCAGTTGAGACCCTCAGCCCATTTAAATTCCCAGCTCAAAGTTTATTTGTCTTACACAGAACTTGTACTTTCTCCCCTCTCAAATGCTAATCCTCTCCACACATATGCTCATTATGCAAAAGCATATGACAAACACCATCTGGGAAAATAAATAGCTCCTCAGCTAACCGTGCTGCTCCCTCCCTTTACGTCACCCACCTCACTATTGTCTCTCCTATTTCTATCTGCAAAACAGCAATCACTCAATCAAGCTATTAACTTAAAAGTGCCATCTCAATCAAGAAAGCTGCAGATCCCAGGCTGGGCAGTAAAACCCATGCTTTCTTTTGAGATGATGTGCATCTGCTAAATTGAAAGCAGCTGTAGCACTCAGAAAAATAAAGGCATCTTTTAAAGGACAGTTGATATCATTGAGGGATACTACTCCTGACCCGCAGAAGTCCACGCTTGCTTTTCAGCTAAAGGTTACATTTTCTCCCCCATGAAATATGCCACTTTTGCCACGAGTTCCACCTCGTTTCCATGGATCCCTGAGATAGTCCTTCATCTGTGACAGATTATTGCTCATACTGTTCAGAGTCAGGCACTGATGCTAAATAGGGAATGGCATTAGCCAAGTTCAGTGGTTTCTCTAACCTCTATGTAGATGGGTAAGAAGTTGTGCTGTCATTAGTCACGGTGGATTCGTTGTCTGCTGGCATGTTAATCAAAGAAAATGAGGACCGTGGATACAAGAGAAAGGCATCTCAGAATATTCTGTTTTGTACCAATGGATTAGGAAAACCATCATGATTCAGCAAAGGAGCTATCTGTTTAGCTAAATTAAACAGGATCTGCACAATCCAACCATATTGTGTTAAGGCAAAGTAACGAGGAGAAATTCAAAATGCATAGCCAAGAGATGCAGTGGCTGGCACTGTGATATAAAGGCAGAGCTTTGTAAGTACCCTGTAAGAATTGTGGGCCCATAAACACTGCAATATTATATGTGTTTAGAAAAAATATGAGACAGAATTCAATGATGACCTTATCTGAGCTACAAATTCTTGTCAATTATTATATGCTTGTAGGGACATATTTAATAGATGGCGGAAAGTCCTTCTCATTTGTCCTCAGAGACAGTGCTGATATTGCCCAGCTAAGAAATCCATTGTACAGCTACAAAAGAGGCAATTTGATTTCATGAGCACATGCCTTTATTATTTTAAGAATAATTTAACGTAGGCAGAGGAAAGCAGAATCTGTGTGAAGAAAGATCGAGGTTTCCAGCATTTGCAGTTGCCAGCCCTGTGGTTCCTGCTTCTCCTGGATGGTTCTTTTTGGGGGGTGGTGGGGGATTATTTTTGTTTTCCTCCCCATTGACTCCCCTGGGAGTTTTGCTTTACCTTTGCTTTTAAATCTTGTATACCTAAGAGAGAAGAGTTTAAGTCTGGTATGTGGTTTGGGTGTTGATGTTGCTCAGAATACATCTGGTTATGCAATGCATGCTCTGTGCTGCTGAATGTGCCTTTAACTCCCTTCTCTTTGTTGTTACAACAGACGAACCAAACTCCTGGAGTGCTCCCTCTGCCACCTCCCCAGGTCTGCC
>NW_010162581.1:45773-90564 GCF_000695765.1 Mesitornis unicolor | reverse complement strand
CCTCGATGACATAATCTCACCATTATCTTCATCACACATAGCCCCACCCTCTGACCCTTCTCACCAGATAAGCCCAGAGCCAACATGGGATATCAAGAGGGAACACGATGTAAGGAAACCAAAGGAGCTTTCGGTGAACGGTCACAAAAAGAAAAGGTTAGGAGAACAAAGAGAAAGGTCAGCAAGTCCTAAAAAGGTAGACAGGCCAAAGCATGAAGAGGCTTCTTGGAAAGGATATTCAGAAGGCAAAAATAAGACCACTGATGGTGGCAGGCCCACCTCAGAAAGCAAAGTGGTGGGACACAGTGTTATGATCGAGGCTTGCGCGAGAGAGCACGTGTGTGCTGGAACCAGTGATGAACAGTTTGGGAGGCTGAGGAAGCCAGAAGGCAAGAGAGGAGGATCTCTTAGCAAAAAAGAAGATCACAAATCCACAAACACCAGTGAGAAGAAGTCAGCTGCAGCATCTGATCATGTCAAGCTCGATACATGCTGTACGAAGACGTACAGTGGCAACCGCTGCAGCTCACCTGGAATTGATATGGACCATAGCCAGAGGGATCCTGATGGGAAACCCAGCGAGTTCCCCAGGAAGGGACAGCTCCACTCCATTAGCACTCGCAGCACCAACACCACAGTTCGAAAGGCAACGGTCTCCCCAGGGCCGTGGAAAATCCCTGGCTCAGATAAGCTACCTAGCGTCCTGAAGTCTGGTACTTCTGCCATGAGCAGATAAGCAAGGGACTGTTGCCCTCTAACTGTCTCAAACTGACGCAGAACATTCTTCTTAGTTTTTGTCTCACATTGGTTTGTTTTAATTTATTTTAACTATCACACACATACACAAAGCATTGAGGAATGAAAACATTAGTGTGTAATTCCATTACAATGTGCACAGTATCTAAGAAGTTCAAAAGCATATAGTCAACACAGAGATTTAAATCGACCCTAAAGTCCCAGTTCCATTTTAGGGACTTTGGCAGCTATGGAAGAAACCAAAACAATATGAAGGACAGTACATCAGAGAAGGATAGTGCAGTGTAGCTTTAGCATTTTTTTCCCACTGCATGAAGGACTTGGATTTCATTCAAACTTTATATCAAGAAACTGGAACAAGTTAGAGCAATCACAAACTGGAACATCGCCTTAAATAAAACTGCACGGAGCAAGCTGAAACCGAGAGCGGATCTTTTCATGGAGCTAAAATGTTGTAAA
Organism: Mesitornis unicolor; assembly: GCF_000695765.1. Taxonomy (NCBI): domain Eukaryota; kingdom Metazoa; phylum Chordata; class Aves; order Mesitornithiformes; family Mesitornithidae; genus Mesitornis; species Mesitornis unicolor. The sequence continues at coordinate 89,349 of NW_010162581.1, read as the reverse complement.
TAAATTGTTCTCGACATATCTAGACAGGGGTTAAAGGGTTTCTTTGAAGTTTGGAACTGTACACCCATGACACGTCTCCACTGTTAACGCTTTGGGATAGTCCACGTGATACCCTGTAGCATAGTTCACTGGGCGCTACAGGAGGAGTGGGGAATCCAGTGGATTAGTTTCTGTGATACCATTTCTACTGCCATTTTTGTGAACAAATCATGTTTCTGTACATTGGAAAGGAGTTAGGGTGGAGTTGTATTTGCAAATTAGTCTCAAAAGCAATTTGAGCAATTTACTACAGGTTCCCCAAATCCTGTGAGGTAGCACACAAACCAATTGGTCAGGCTCAAAACCCAGACGTCTGCAAGGCCCTTGCAATGAAAGGAAGAGTGCTACAGAGAAAAAGCTGCAGTTTCCTTAAGGAAAGGCCTTTCCCCTCCTGCAGAAAATGAGAGCTTCACTTGTCAACAGTGCTATGTTTCACACCCATCTACATTTCATTGGGACACTCTCACCTTTCATCCCCTCAGTTTGGCAGAGCAGGTGCCTTTCAGGCACACATTAACAATTATTAGACTGGTTTCTGCAGTACAGTGGTCAGTGTCCTCATTCAGTAAATTCAATATATTTCCATTTTTAAAATGATTTCCATTTTATCATTTCTTCCCTACCTCTTTTTTTTTTGGTCTTTTTGTTTTATCTTTCTTGCTTGTCTGTTTTGAATTTCAAGCCTTAAGTGCCAGGTAAACATTCCAGTCTGCCTTCACAGGAAATAACTCCGAGTTCAGTCAAACAGTCATTATCTTGTTTCAAAAAGATGCATATGTGTCTGTGTAAGTGTGCATATGCTTACTTGTCTGTCAAAATTAAAACAAAATCCTGGGCAATAACGCGTTGGTAATTAAAAAATAATCATAAAACCAAGTACTGTCAAAAATTTGTATTTAAAAACTATTGTTCTCTAGTAATCTTAGTTCCTCACATGCTCTGCTGAAGAATTAGATTGAGATTGGCTTTGTTCCAAGAAGTTAGCACATTACTGTATGTCTCAAACATTGCACTGGACTGAGAAATTTATAGGCATGGTTCTTCCTGTCCAATTATTTGAAAAGCCTCAAGTCAAGGATTTTGCAGCTTTCAAACAATTTTTTTAGAAAGAAAAGTCCACTTATTATTTCTAAAAAAGCACAAGTCCATGTAGCTGTTTATAAAACTCTTATTTAATGGGAAAAAAAAATCTTTAGCCCCTGAACTAGAATACAATATAATTTGCCATTAATTTATTGAATCTGATTTTGGACAATGCTTCTGTAGTGTAGATGCACGTCCCAGTATCTTATTTTTATGTATAAAGAAAGCAAACAATGAAATCTGAAAAACAGTTGAGATTATGCTTGCATAAACTCTAATTTGCACAGTTCACAGCTACTCCTTGTGCAGTAATTGCTTTATGCGGCTGTAATCGATAACCTGTGAAGACAGCACATCATCTAAACCCCATTCCAAATAATATTTCTGTGTAGTGTTAGCTGTGAATTTACCCTGTACAGCTCTATCTCTATAAATATAATTCCATGTATTAATAGTCACAGAAAGGCTGTAAGTGAGCAACTATTTTTATGAAACGCACCACTATGGATAAATTAACTTTTACAGAAATCTTGTTTACTGTATGATATTCTAAACCACTGTCAAATAAAATATATATCCAAAAATCCTTTTTTTTTTTGCAATTGTACATAGTCTGTGTCAATTTTGAGTAACAGGTTTCAGTGTTACACTGAGAAACAATCATTTACACATATATGGCTAGAAGACTACTGCAGTATAAAAAAGGGAATGTTCCATTTCGATTTCTTTATCCAAAGAAGGGTATAATTTATAAATACACATGTAGGTGACCATGCAAATTCTGGATAGGCAAGTTGAGGTGTATGAAGCCACACAGACACAGAGAAATCTCTCCCTTGGTGGAGAGGCCTGGGCCTTCCAGCTCCAGGGGTGGCCAGGCACCCAGCACCGAAATGTGAACACAGAAAGACCCTGGCAGCTCCAACCAGCCCCAAAAGGTTTGTTGACAAGCTGAGTGAAGGGGAAATAATCTGAATTCCAGTTTACTTTATAGAAACAAGCTCTTAGAAAACATCATAAGTATGTAAAAAAAATGGTAACCAGACAGCCTCTTCTGGGGCCTAATCCAAACCTCATTGAACATAACAGAAAAATGTTCCTTGCCTTCAGTTAGGCAAAATAAATCACCAGTTTACAGACTGCAGGCACTGTAAGATGTGCTGGCTGGAAAACTACCAATATTTTTCACAAAAATATGACTTTCTTAAAAAAAATATTTCCTCTTTCCTTAAAATAAAATTTTCTTTAAAAAATAATAACTTGCCTTCATAAAGTCTGAGTCAGTTTCTGCAGAGCCTCGTTTTTCAGAAGATTAATGTTCTGTGTAAAGAATTTCAATCAGCTGAACTAATAACATCATTTTTCATTACAATAAACACATAACAAATTTGAAGCATCTTTAATACTCCAAAAATAGTCACTGCTCTTTAGAAAGCCACCATTTTCAGAGTCAGGAATCTGAGTATGGGTCTGATCCAGGCCCAGAGGTATCACAGGGAGGCGTGCTGAAGCCAAGTAGCCTCACTAGTGCTTTACTCTGCCCCGTCTTAACTTTTTCTGTTAATAACATATCCTTTCACTTTTAAACATAGTAGTACAGTGTTTGCATTGCATTGCAATTCTTATGACCCCTTTTTATCTATTTTTTCACACCTATGAATAACATGGGAAATTGGATGTTTATTTTGATGCAAATTCTCTGCTCCAAACTCCAATGCATCAGTTTAAGTAAGCTTACCTGCATGTGATTAGCAATGCACATTTGGGGAGCAGTTCTGGTAAAACCTCGTAGGCAGGTGATGGTGCAGCCCTTTAATCAGTGGCAAATATTGGCTCTGGGTTTCGCACTCTCTCCAAGTATTTCTCTGCTCAGTAGCTTTAGGAAGTGCACACAAACTGAAGGGCCTGGAAGAGCAGATCTTCAAACAAGTTTAATAAAGCCAGAAAATTTAACAGCTTCCACAAGGTCTTGCCAAAGACACCATCTGCTGTTCTAGAAAGCTGCTGGACTGACAGCACTTCATTCAGGTACAACAGAGCACAGGCTGCAGTGGTTTCACTGCACTACCCTACCCTAAACAGGAGGTTCATGTGTAGCCCATGTATCTACCTACTCCATGTCCTCCGTGATAAGAGTGCCAACAATTTAGCACCACTGGGGATAGCTGTCTGCTAGGAATTGATGCAGAAGTTCAAGCATGGCCCCATTTCTTATCTGATATTTTTCGTCTTCCGTCTGAATGTGCAGCCAACAACCATTGCCAAGAATTTCTCATCTTCATCAAAGATCAGCTTCAGCCTAATTTGCACCATCCCTACTGAATACAAACAACATCTCATGCTTAGCCTCCTCTACATCCCAGGTGCCCTCAGCACCACCATACCTATCCTGAATCTCTCCCCTTCTTTCACAGCTCTCCACTGCTTTTTGTTCTTAATCCTAGCTCTGATAAATCCTGCTGTCTTTCAGTGGATGGATTCTTCCATTCTCTCAGAACTTTGTCTTCCTCTTTTTTCCAGTTTCCTCCTGTCCGTCTCTCACCAGCTGACATAATTTGCCACTCTACAAGGTAGAAGTAGCTTCTACCTTGCACTCTTACCTTACACTCTGCACCTCTACCTTACCTCAATCTATCAACAGCTCCACATTAGACACTTCTGCTTAGAGTAACTGCTGACCAGTTACTAACACTGGCCAAGTCATTAACATACTCCTGGGTGTCATATGAACACATAGACATACCCAACACGTGTTGAAGCCCAGCCCACATCGTCTGCTTTGGCCTCCAGAAATTGGCAGCAGGAACTGATTAGCCATATTAACTCTATACACAGCCAGTAACTCCCTTTGCAAGTACAAATAATGTTTTTTTTCTTCAATGCTATTACAGCTAAAGGTCTGTACTGATAATGATCCAAGCATTCAGGCCAGGTTTTATGGCTGCAACATGCTATGATCTCTACTGGAAGTCTCCAGGTTCGTTTTACAAAGGCAAGGACAGACAAAGCCGCAGGGACATTTCCATCTTATCCATTACACTCTCTGTACACCACTGCTGCAGCCGAAACCAAGGCCAGAACAGCAGAGGCGTAAGGAGAAGAACACACCTCAGCTAATGAGGATGTCGTCCTCCACGGTTCTCCTTGCTTGGAGGGAAGCTTTGGTGTGAAGGGGAAAAGTTTCTTCGAACACTGTCTTGGAGCTCAAAGTTAGAAACGGCTTTGGACTTGCCCAGGGATGACTGATTTCATTAGGGAGGTACTTCACGGTTCACTTCTGTGAGTCTTCAAAAGAGTCCTTTCTCTTTTTTGTCCCCTTGACACCTAGAATATTTTCCATAATTGTAGCTAAAAAGGTCGCACAGGCAAGGCAGGTTGCCTACTCTCTTGACTAGTAGAGGACTTGGGGAAACTTTCCATAGCTGTTTCATGCAGAGCTCCCACCCCCATGTCTGTTGGATTCAAGGACTCCCAAGGCTATTTCTGCATCTGTCACGTCAGAGCCAAACATCACCTTAACCTTCACAGCTGTCATCAAAACATTGAGCCTTTTGAGCCAGCCATTAATCCCAAAGAAAAGCCCAGTGCATCATCTGGACAGAAACATCCTTGCTTTGGGAGGGGCAAGGACTCAGACATTACCTGTGCCACAAACACCTCGCTGGCCAAACTGCAGGTCCTCTGCTCAGCACCCAGGACTGGCCTCTCCCTTGGAGTAACAGCCTCTTCCCACTGCCTAAATAAGTACCTGTAGACCCTGCATAGACCATCACCATCCTGCAGCCAGGGCAGGCATGCACAGTCCGGTCTTCACAATCCCCAGATATTTTTCTTGGTATTTCTAACAGCAATGGCATGGTTGCACATTTTTCTCCATAGCTGGAACCTAAGCTTAGAGCATTTTTTTTAAAATTTATTGCCGAGACATAGTAACATAAGCAATATCTCTGAATTATAGCCAATCTAAAAATTATGTTCTGTCCTTTCCTGCCTTTAGTGCCTCCATGGCAATAAGTTACTCTGCTAGTTCAATTAATCGATAAGGAGAGTTTTACTTACAAGACACAAATAAATATCTTTTAAACAGTTGAGGGAACACCAGTGCACAAATACTCACTCCCACTCGCACACATAGGGGCTTGGAGCACCACCTTCCATTCCCACTCAGTAACTTCCTAAATATCCGTGTCTGAGATGGATGGCCGTCCCTCTCCAAAAAAAAACCAAACTCATAAGGATGCAGACTGATACAGACAGCTATTGTTCTTCCACAGATGAGCTGCTGTAAGTGTATGAAAGGTAGGAGGTATTTAAACTGAAAAAATAAGCAAAAAAGTGCAAAGCGAAAGAGGAGTGGCAGGGCTTTCTGTGATGTGGCCGCTTGCTGACCTGCTCTATTTTCATCTTCTTCAAGCTTAAAAATGAAAAAAAGATGACCTATCAAACATAACAAATGCTGCAACAAACCACTGCAAGTTTTGAGGACAGCAAGAAATTATATTCAGTGATGAGGCTTATGAAAAAAATGTAATTTATTAAAGCAAAAGATCTGGTTAAACACAAGGGGAGGGATGGTGTCAGAGGAGGGGAGAGCACACTGTTCTCTGCCTTCCAGGGGCAACTCCAGGGTGGTGATGGGCTCCTCCAACACTGACTAAGTTCCAGAGGGGAACTCCAGCTGTGTCGAGTGGTCCCAGCATCATGCTGGCACTGCAGTGACTACCCCACAGCAGCAATTACTTCCCTGCAATGCAGGAAGGTAGAGAATTCAACTCCTGTGATGCTTCTCTTCACCTCTGTGCCCCAGGACTACTGTGTACCACTAAGGGACATCCCTGTTGCTGTGCAACCCAAAGATGCTGTAGATGTGGAAGCAGTGGGAAGAGAAACTCAAACATGAAAGCCAAATCCTGACGTACTGTGAGAGCCCTAGTGCAGCTGCAGGTTGGAAGAAATGAGCTGAGCAACTGCAGAGCCCCAGCTACAGCAGGAGACCCAGCAGGAGTGAGACGCACCAGGGATGTCCTTCTACCCCTTCCCTCCTTGTAAATTGGGGCCATTGTTGTCACTGAAGCCACTTGAATTTTTACACTGCTTGTCTAAGATTACCAAGAAGTATAGGTTTTTTCTTCCTGGGTTGCCCTTTGCTCAAAAGTAGTGAAAAACAACAGGCAACCAAACCAGGCCAAAACCATCCAAAACCACCTCCCCTACTATCACCAGGCAGCAGGGCTGCCCATGGCTCTGAAGTTTCTATTCATACATGTGTATGAAATCAATGAATTTTGGTGTTTGTACTTCCATAAAGTGATTAAAAACCATGCCAAGAGCTTTAACTAAAGTATTTAGTTAGAATTGCCATCCATAATCCAGAAGATTGTTCACCCTGTCTCTAATTCAGCAAGTACGGTGCTACATTTAGGTAGCTATTTAATTGAGGAAGAAAATCAGCCCTTCCCCTGTATAGTCCACAAAGCTCACCATGTACAAAACACCTATTCCAATTAGCACTTCACTCACTCTAGAAGTTTTTTTAAAATAAGCCCAGCAGGCAATACAAAGCACTGTAATGTGTTAGTACAGAATATTTCAGAGTACCTCTCAAACCTCCAACATCACAAACAATACCGATTGATTACACCTTTATCTCAACCCAGGGAAGATGAATGCAAGAATGTGCCTCCTTCTGAATGACTCCCATATCCTTGGTATTACATGGCTTTTCGGGGTGGTTGCTGGTAGAGACAAGCCCAAGTGCCACCGTGCCATGGTGTCTGCAGCAGATCACAAAGCTTTTTGGAAGCTCCTTCCCCTCCAACTGACACACCAGCACCACAGCATCTCCCTGCAGCCAGGAGCATGGAGAACCATCCCGCATGGCATCCAGCTGAGTGAGGGTCAGAGCCCTGGGCCATGGGGCCGCACAAACAGCTCAGCATCTCTGGGCACATGATGCTAAGTCCTACTTTGTGAAACCTGCCAACAACCAGCACCCGGCAACACTAGACCCCAAACAAGTCTTGTGCCAAGGAGCAAAGGCTTTTTCCTTAACCACAACAGTTTATCCCATGATCCTGTTTTGGGGCATATAGTCCCCTTAACCTGCCTGCTGGTTCACTTGCCATATTGATTTCCGAGAGAGAGCAGCTTCGTTAGTGCTCCTGCTCTGACTTCACATCTCAAAATACAAGATAGTTTTAATGTGTAACAAAAAGAGCCCAGCCACAGGCTCTGCTCATAAAGCATCTCTGGAGGATCGGTAGCCTCACTCCCTGTCGGCAAGTTCCTCAAGCAGCCTCTGCCCAGTTCCCCTCTCTGTCTCTCATCCTGTTCTCTTCATAGTGCAGGTATTTTCATGCTGGCATACAAATGCAAATGCAGCCTGAATTTATTCCCTCCATAACTTGGGCCCCCTGAGATTAACAAGTAGGTCTCTGCTTTACAGTGTTAGAGGTCATTTATGTTCTTTGATTAGCAGGCCCTTCCTAGACTAAATGGCTTTGAAATAAAATCAGAAGGTTTGATAGCTAGTGCTTTTAAGACTAATTGTTAAAGTGGTTTACAAATTACATAGAAATAATTTGTATTTCAGCCCTTCTTACAAGCATTGACACCCCTGAGCTCCATTAACTACAGCAAAATGCCAGCAAGTACCCCAGCAGTGGGGCTGGATGTGATAAGGTACCAAGCGTGTTGGGCCTCAATGCCACCAGAGCTCTCCACTCTTGGTCAGACACCACTTAGGTCTCTGTTTGCAGGAGCCACCAATCCCCATTTCTTATGAAGCTGCTGAAGTCCAAGCAATTACTCTCACATCAAGGTACCAGCTACAGAAACCTCAGCCAGCATAGCCTGAGGCAATAAGGCACTATCACAACTTTTTTATAACAAATTGTGTTGAAGTAATAGACAAAGAAGTAAAAAGACAGTTGTAGCACCTGAAAGATGAAGTATGAATTGACCCACTCATTTTAATGGCATCTCTTACTCCCTTTTCTTCTGGTTAGAGTGAACCTTTGTATGTCAAAAAGCCCATCCATGGCAGGCTTGTATAGGATACAGAAATGGTGGGAGCTTGCCACTGGGAAAGGACAACTCGGATGTGTGATCTTCGTGATCACTCCAGCCCACAGCAGGCACGATGCTGGGCTGCCTGGGACTGTGCCACTGGCACGCAGAATACGACAGCTATGCTGGCATCGTGCTGCCAAAGCTCTTCTGCTCTGTGTACAGAGGTATTTATAGGCAAGACAAAACAGACTCCATAACCCAGTGCTGATCTTCTGAGCTTCAGCAGTAAACATTAGTGGAAAATACAAACATCATATTTTCTGCTAAGGTGTTTCAGTGGAAAAATTATTCACTAGCATAATAAAAAAATGTAATGCTTTAAGAGGAAAAAATTCTGTCCTTTCAGTCATAAATGATAGATATAGTCATAGAATTCTTGTAATTAGCAAATACTGTACCATTTTAAGAAACTGTTGTAATTACCTTGTAATTTTTAACCTTAGGGAACTACGAGATATTTTATAATGTCTAATGGATTCAAGGCAAGAAAACACTGAACAAAACTGACATAGAAGAAACTACCAAGTCATAAGAGCTCAGATCGCAGCACACAGTCACGTAGACTGACCTACAGATTAAATAACTGAGTGGATATAATCCATAAACAGTAAAGAAAGCTACAACTACATAAGTCTATAGAAATAGGATTAGAAAAACAAGCTACAAAAAAAACCCCACTTGAACTTTGAGTCTTTGGCAGAGAAGAAATATCTTCCCCAGGCTGGTATCTGTCTGGTATCTGGTCAACCTAGCACCAACTAGGGTCAGCTTCACAAGACTTTTCAGCCAAGAAGTTCTGTAATTCCTTCTCTGTGTGTTCATTATGTGATGTTTTTTTAATTAGTTTTCCACTCTGAAATAGACTTTTTTGAGTTTTCCTCTTTCTTCCGGCATGACAGGTAACTTCTATAGTTGGTCACAGTAGCCTTAATCAATACTGGGAATTGGTGATCAATGGATAAGTCTATACTGTATAGCAAGGAGCTCTGAAAGCACAAATGTAGGATGGCAGCAAAGGAACTCCTCAAAATATGCATTACAGGAACAGGATGACATGGGGAGTCCCAAGGTCACAAACACTAATTACTGATTAGTGTGCCCAAAAAGTATGTGACCTCAAAAGCCAGGAGGAACTTGTTTTTAGGGCACTGCAGAAAACATAATATGAAATTTCCTGCATAGGGTGACAGTGCAGACAAAGTAGCAAAGAATGGTCATGGACCCTTCAAGACCAGGATCAAAGGAAGAAGAAGGACAAGAATTGCTCTAGCACTATCTCCCTTGGTTAAGGACTCTGCAGGCCATCAACGTTGTTGCATATCTGTAGCAGTTCCTCCATCATCTCAGGCAGAGCAAGAGCTCTGACACTGGATTTCCCATTTGCCAAATTCTGCCACAGTGGCTCCACAATCATGTCTGTAAGTTTATCTTTAATTATGTCACTGGCTGAATGAAATCGAGATTTTAAGAGCTATGTGTGTATGCATGTTCTTTCTGCTCCAGCTTTCCTCCATGACGTGGTGGTGTTGCAGTGCTCAAATGCAACAGCGAGACATAATGGATTCAAGGCGAGTTCTCACTCTCTGTAAACATTTATACAATATAGAGCAAGGGAGACTGAGAATGCTCAGTAGCCCAATGGTGAGGAAGATGAATGTTGGTGTCCCAGGTTCAGTCGCTGCTCCAGAAACTAACGGAATACGAATGCAGAGCAGGATTCATCTCATCCAAGTTTAAATATCTACATTACTGTTATTCATCCTACACTTCTTACAAATGAAACAAACAGGCACTTTTAGAAAGTGATTTGTCCAACAACTTTAGGATTAAATTAATTGACCAGCAAGAGCAGCTAATTCTTTCCACTGAAGAGTATGCAGGGTTACTAGCCCCAAGTGACATCTGATGTCTCGATCCCTATAGTCAAGATAGATAAATCCCCACTAAAATTTTTCCAGATGTCTTCAATTTCAGACAGGTCCTGAGTGTACCTGTAGGATCAGACTGCACGAAGGAGATAAGCAGGGAAACCCTAAGGGTTCAGAGCTGTTATCTGTGTGCAACATCTCCTCTCAGACACCCCCAGTTGCTAAGGCAGGAACTCAGCCCCATGAGCAGGGATGAGGCAGCTGAGCTAATATTCTGATGATGTGGGACACCCAAGGGGATCACCACCAGCACTGAGAAGGCAATCGGGTCCTGGTGAAACCAAAATTTCCCGCATCTGCTATTGCCCTCCCTGCACTGTCTGCACGGCCACTGACTGCCCCTGGGTCCTCTGAAGCAGAACACATATGCAGTGTTCAGAAACTGACACAAAAGCGAATAACTGTGGATGCCATGGGCTCATAACAACAAACATTTCTCAGTGCATCTAACTAGCAGGTAATTACTAATGTGTTTGCAAAGGTGTCATGTCGGTAACTTAAAGTCTCTCTTTCTGAAGTTCACATGTCCTCTTCCCAATGAGATGACACTGCTCTTCGCCGTGACGTGCATTCAGGGGTCTAGAAACACCAGTTCAGGGTTTGGTGTACAGCTATTAGAGAAAAATGCGTTTCTAACAGACCATGCACATGGTTTCCCTCAGAGCACAATTCCTTTACAATTCATCACAGGTCTGCTCCTTCGGGTGGGTCTGCCTGGAGCCCGTCAGCACGTCTGGCCCTGGTATGCAGTCCACCACCCCAACTGTAACTATCTCACGTTTCTTTTCCTTTCCTTTTTGCAGACCTCCTGTATGATTTTATTTGTTTGGTTTACTTTCCACCCCTGCTAAATTATCGTTATGATTTTTCTGTTTTAAAAGAATAGAGGAGAGCTCAGATCTCTCAGAGAAACTGGAGCAGGTCCTTACAGAACATGGAGGAAATCAGTACCTGGGTACTCTCTTCCAACTTTGGTGACACAGAAGCTGTTTTTTTTTCTACCTTATTGCACATGTGGCGTGATCAGCAAGGAACAGAAAATGAAGCAGAGCTCTCCTGCCCAAACAAGGCGCAGCAAAGAGAATCTGTACAAGCCTGCACACACACTCACACAAACACAACCAGACACAGCACAGCCTCACAAGCACTCCTGATCATCAGCGTGTTGCTGGTAAGGTCTGTGAAGGTACGTTCAGTCCTGAAGCTTTCTTATAGGGGGAATCACTTTGGCTTTCTATCATGATACCCAAATTGTGCATTTGACATTATTTTTATTATGTTAGTGTAGTTGTACTTATGTATACCAAATGATTATTCTATTCTCAAGGCAATATAAGGTGGCCCATATGAAAACAATGAAGTGAGAGCGCTGAGCAAGCACCGGCTGTACCACATCTGAACCTGAATACTAAGACATTCAGAGAACTCCTCAGTTAGTAGATGGTTAAGAGACAAAGAGACTAAAACTGCTACACCTCCCCACGTCGTACAGGGGCATCAGTAGAAGAGCAGGATATTACGGTCATTACATGATTCACAGAACCACAGAATGGTTTGGGTTGGGAGGGATCTCAAAGCTCATCCAGTCCAACCCCTCCCATGGGCAGGGACACTTCCCACCAGACCAGGTTGCCCAAAGCCCCATCCAACCTGGCCTTGAACACTTCCAGGGAGGGGGCATTCACAACTTTCCTGGGCAACCTGTGCCAGTGTCTCACCACCCTCACAGTAAAGAATGTCTTCCTAATATCCAGTCTTAATCTCCCCTCTTCCAGTTTAAAACCATTTCCCCTCATTCTGTCACTACCTGCCCTTATAAAAAGCCCCTCCCCAGCTTTCCTGTAGGACCCCTTCAGGAACTGGAAGGCTGCTATAAACTCCCCCCAGAGCCTTCTCCTCTCCAGGCTGAACAGCCCCAACTCTCTCAGTCATAGGGGAGCCTCTGATCATCTTCGTAGCCCTCCTCTGGACCCACTCCAACAGCTCGATGTCCTTCTTATATTGGGGACCCCAGAACTGGATGCAGTACTCCAGGTGGGGTCCCATGAGCACTGTAGCTGAGCTGTGCTTATCTGTTCTAGAATTAACCCACCCAGAATTTTTCTTATCATAAGAAGCGAAGCCCATGGTTACAATACGTTTGTACCATTCACAGCTCGGTTTGACACTCCATTGCTACTGACTAGGTGGCATAAAGGGTACTGTATGAGCTAGGACACACCAGAGGTAATTTTTTATTTCTTACCTAGGTGATTTCTTAACCACCTGTGTTTGTAGAATAGAGATTTTGAGAATAGAAATTCAAAGGGTTTTTTTTTCCTAATCACTTTTTCTAGCTACACATTTTTTATTTCCTTCTAATATTTCCTCCAAGGAAGCAAAACTCCTTTGAATTAAACTAACATTGGTTGCCTATTAGTGGACATACAAAGAGAGACAGAAATTAAAGACTAACAATATTCTGAAACTAACATGACCTTAAATTATAGTAGGTTAATAAATCACTTCAAATGTAAATCTCTGCCTGCTCTCACCTGGAGTTCTGAATACCTTTAATCAAGTAGCATAATAGAAATTTGTACACCAAAGGCTGTAACTGCTGTCAGAGTGAGACTACAAGTTGGAGAGACAGCTGGGACCTAAAGTTTGGGCTGTTGAACAAAAAATGCTTTGGAAAGTCAGTCTTTCAGGAACCTGTAAAACCTAACAAAGTGATTGAAAAGGTTTCAATATTTTCAGAAGACATTGTAAAGCATGTAAAGCCCATCATGGACGATGCAGGTGGGAACTCAGAGACACTAAGAAGACAAGATGGAAAGGAAGAGACGTTGGGGTGAGTCACAAGATGGATGTTCACAAGCACAACTGTGTGGGATGATTTGTGGCCGAGGCCAAGGTCCAACATCATTTATTCTGAGGTCTTTAACATGAATACAAAAGAGACTTCCACTAATCTGATTTTTGTAAAAAACTATCTATGTACCAAATATCTGCAAATGTAAACAAGTAGAGTTTATAAGGCTTCAATCTGAAAATCTGGGAGGAGGAAGACATAAGGGCCAATTGGAGGCAGAGAAGAAAATTCAGAGTGGCATTACCTGCTTCAGACACCTACATCCCCACATGGAAGTTGTACTCGACTGCTAAATTTGAGGTGTTCATGTTTTTCATAGCATGTTCTCATTCACGCATTTAATCTCTAGGCTTTTCCTAGTGAGGTGCAAAGTAGCACAAGGCTATCACAGTTTTCTCCCTGTTTATTGATATTACTGCTTACAGTCACAAAAACACCCTCATCTTAGAGACATAATTTCTGGGTATGCCTGTCCCTCCACACGTAGGAAGCTTCTAAGAAGTAAAACCATATCCTAACAAGAATAATAAGTTTTATAAGGCTCTTAATCATATAAATCAGAGCAAACTCCCTATGAAATAAAAATGAAAGCTTGGCTCCACTGAAATCAAATATAAACCTCTGATTTTGGGGTGGACAGAATTTCCTGTGGCACCTGGAAGATAAATCAGCTGTTATACCTGGTTTATTACAGTGCAGGGAGAAGCACCCCCAGCTGAGCACCGGGCTACTTGAGCACTTCAAATGTTTATGAGGAATATAAAAGCCAGAGACCTGGTGCCCAGTCCCCTGCTTCAGCTCTCTCCAAACTAACGAGTAATTCTCACATATTGTGGAAGATTTGAACACATTCTGGGACAAAAACAGCTGTTTTTGCTGCATCCAAAGTTAAACACTCGCTCCAGGGCACTGGGCACTGCAGCACCGCTCTGGCCTCCCATGGTGACACCCAGACACCTCCAGGTACAGCCACCAAGGTGGCTTGGTTGGGCATTTCCATGTTGTCTCCAAAGCTGAGCTGGCCTGGGCATATCACATAACCACAGCCACATGGTGCTACACCTCAGCAACCATCTCTGATTACGAGTACAACAAATGCAAGCTGGATCATCTGCAGTCCACATAACCCATTCACAGGAAACCGAAAGCAGCCTTGCCAAGCTGCCTTTCCCTGCAGCACCAGCACAGGTAACAAGAAAGACGCTTTGGTATGGTTTTATTTATCTAGCATTTTCTATTTGATATATTAAACAGAGCATACTAAATGCACAAATGTGTATGTATGTGTATTTGTATATGGTTACACACGTTTGAGCTAATTTCGCACAGCAATCTGCACTGATAAATTATATCTACTGCTGGTCCCTCAGAGTCTGTTTTTCAGCAGAGGACCTGGATTGCCAGCTAAAGGGGAAGGCAGAGCTGCTGCTCTTTAAAAACCATGCTCCCCTCTTCCAAGAACGCTGGTGTCGGGAGGAGGCAGAGCCTGGATGCAGGGGATGAGTAATTGCCTTCAGCCCTCTGCTAGCTGTGCCTTCAAAATGCAGTTTTCAGTCCCCATCTGCAGGTAGGATGGAGCAGAGCAGCTCAGCACCCTCCAGGATGGAGAGCACTGGGCTGGGCTGGGCTCAGGGCTGGGGGGCACTGGGCTGAGCTGGGGTAGAGCCATGGCTCTGCAGTGGAGGGTGAAGAACAGCCCTGCTGCGCAAACTGTGGCTGGGATCTGCAGGTAAGAGCTCATCTGCCACCCATCGCTTAATCATCCTCTAGTCGAAGCTTTTAGGGTCCGGTCTCCTTACGGGGTTGTTCCCGGGCAGTTGCTCTGCTGCCCTGCCAGTCAGGCTGGGGGGTCAGTACAAGTTTGCAATACACATACACACATATTTCCGTCAAACGACAGAAAACAATTTTAAAATTGAGGAGGAAAAACGCTATGTGCAGAAATGTATTGCATTCATGGGTGTGGGACAGAGCAGGTGCATGGGTGTCAGTATGTAACACTTTGAGGCAGCACCAAGGATGCAGAGAAGAGCAGCACGAAGCCCCGCAGACACACAGTGGCTGTACGGGGATGTGCCGAGCGCTCAGGCCGGCACCCAGTTCCAGTGACCCACAGCAGCTGCCCAGCTCTCACACCAGAATGGAAACTCATGACAGCTGAAAGAAGAAATCGAATTACCTGCTCAGACAGCAACAGGTTTATCCATTGCATGAGCAAAACCAGATCAACTCCAGAATTCCAGTTCAAGGAAAGGGCTCCACACATGAAAAATCTGGGGAGAGAGGTGCACGCAGTTCAGCTGTGAGCTCGTACCCTCCTGCATGGTGGCTTATTGGTCCCTGAACACGAATAACCACTGAGCTCCTGCCTATACCAAAACTTTTATCTCCTAGATAACCTGGTGCCCACACCCTAAGGCAATAAAATCATAAAGACAAATTTTCCTTGCTCCCTACTTTCAAAAGCAGTGACTGAGAGCAAGGTTTTTAGCTTCAGCCCAGGGCAAAAGGAAAGTACAGCTCAATCAGTAATTGCAGTTAAGGGAATGTTACCTTTCACTAAGTACAAGGAGGTTTTGCTTAAAGCCAAGCGTCCAGCCATTCCTTGTGTTAGGAGGTTTCACCAGTCCCTAAGTATTCTCCTTTGCCTGCTGATGGACAGCTTGCTAATATATGCAATATTATCCAAACTTGTCAAAAGTCATTTAAAATCCCATCAACATCAACAAACTGAAAAGGGGAATATTAAACCTTAATTCCAGCTAGATCAAGAACTGCACTTTCACTAGTTTCTAATGAAAACTATTCTGTAATAAGTTTGTCTTCATTTGTGGTTGTAACGTAGTCCTTTAATTAATAATTACAGCCAAAGTAATGAGTTTTCTCTATCATATCTGTCTGATAATATATCTTCTAAGAAAACTGAGATTAATCACTATTTTAAAATATGAGCTTCATGATTGTTTTATTTCATTTATGAAATCTGCATAGATAAATTTAAAAAAAAAGTTTCCATCACCCTCCCAGAATGGGACTGATTTGCTATAATGGAAATGAATAGGAGCATCAGAAGTGCTCGCCCCAAATATGCTCACAGTGACTAATACCATGAGTATGAAAAACTATCGTAGATGATTCTAAGTTGCAGATGGATCTTGGCAGAATGGAAGCCAGAGGAAATGAACGCAATAGCTGCAAAATATGTAAAAATGACAGAGAGGGGAAAGTCTAGACAATGCGAGATGATTGCCAGGCTCTCCAGCCTGGAATGCAAAGCTCCTCTTCTGATTGTGCTGGGGTTTAATCTGCCAAACACACATCGGCCTTCCAAGCCATATGGGCAAGTGACTTGCCACACTTTAGTACATGGCATGAGTACCTGAAGATGTACTACTGCTAGCACTGCAAGCTGAAAAAAGCAAGAAATGCCACCCGTGTCTCTCCTGTACACTAACAAGAAGGTGGAGCATTCTAGGGTTGTTTCTAAAACAAATACCAGGTCTCCACATGGTGTCTTCTCCTTCTCCATGCTTGTAGCCATGTGAGCTCTCCTTGACTCCCAGAGCCCTAAGACCAAGGAAAGAGATTTGGAGGTTTGATGGCAACTTGAATATGAGTCAACAGTGTGTCCTGGCAGTCAAAGGGGCCAACCGTGTCCTGTGTCCATCAAGTACAGCATAGCAAGCCAGCCAGCCAAGGGAGGTGATGGTCTCACTCCACACTGCACTGGTGCAGCTCCACCTCAGGTACAGTGTGCAGTTTTGGGCACCTCAATATATATCAAACTATTAGAATGTGTCCAGACAAGGGTCACCAGGATGGTGAAAGGCCTCAAAGGCAAGACTTACAAGGAGCGGCTGAGGTCACTTGGTTTGTTCAGCTTGGAGAAGAGAAGGTTGAGGGGTGACCTCATGGCAGTCTACAACTTCCTCAAGGGGGGCAGCTGAGGGGGAGGTGCTGATCTCTCTCTGGTAACCAGCAACAGAACGTGAGGAAATGGGACGAACCATACATGTTTGCATTTCTGTAGGGAAAATGAGCTCTCCTGAAGATCCTAGCTGGTAATTCTTGGCCTTGTCCCAAGTCTTTCTTCTCATGATTCAGCAACCCATTTTTCTGCTCCTCCCAACCATATCACAATTCCTCTCTCTTCTCTCTCCAGATCATTCACACATGAATAAGACACTAACCCATCATCAAACCAACATCTCCTGCAAATCTTAGGAGAAACTGATGGTTAATTCAAAGGAAGGTGAAGACTTTGAAAATTTCTAAGTATATTGAAAAAAATCCTCATATTATTCAGGCACCTAAATAGCCTGTACCTCCTGATACACTTTCCACTGTTCTTTTTGTCTGATACACTATTCACCTGAACAGCTGTCAAAAAGGCAGGATTTCAATGCATATTCAAGTGAAAATTTTCTAAAAACACTCCAACCTGATTGTAATACTGAGATTATTCCCTCTGCCACGTCAGCTGCAAACAGTAGCATCACAGGCACATTAACCAGATAACCCTGCTGCTGGTATTAAACGAAGCACATTAGTAGAGCACAAGACAATCCTAAAGAGTAAGAGTAAATGGTGCTCCTGGAGGATAAATCTCCGAATGTCCTGCACTCAGACTGCGGCAGCCCCTGTCAGAGGAGCGTGGTGTCTGGGCTGACACGCACAACTACATCCCAAAGGGTCTGGAAGTGTTCTCTCAAACCATAATTGTATTTGATATGGAGCATCATTGGGAACTAACAGTCCCGCAGTCTTGCTTGTTGGTCTTTGATGGTTTTCAACTCTTGGTTTACTTTGTATTCTTATACAATGAAAGTCTCCACATCTTTCAAGCACAGATCTGTGTATGCAAAGAAATCCTCTGTGGCTGAAATAGGCAATCTGTACTCATTGCCTCTTGTCTTTTCCATGTGGGTCTTTTGGAGAGACACTTCCTCTTCTTTGTAGCCACTCTTTAAGTACTGGAATACCATGATGAGGTCCCACTGAGCCTTCTCTTTTCCATGGAGAAAAGGCCAAAATCCTTCCCTCACAGGACAGGTTCAGATAGTGGCTTAACCATCTTCCTGGCCCTCCTTTGGACCCTCTCCAGTCTGTCCACTTCTAAGGTCAGCAGAATTTTGTAAAGTTCTTAATGATACCACAACCGCTATCTGAGCTATCTAATCTACATCATTTTCTGGTACTGCAGTGACAGCTACCAGTTGGGCAGAGCTGGGCTGGTACCTTGATGAGTAGAAGTCACAGCTGTTGCTAGAAGCAGCTGGTTCTGGAGAAAACAGCATCGTAGTTCTTGGTATATTCCCCAACTGCAAGCTCCAGGTGTTACATCTGCATTATCTGTATCTTCAACAGGGCATCAACCTTATCTTTAGTGAAACTAGATTCCTTTTATTTTTTTTTACAACTGAGTCTTAGAGGGTTTTTCAAGCATTAGTAATATATTTTGCCTTTTATTTCAAGAAAGGTTACTATCCTAGTTAAGAGAATTTGAAAGGAACAAAATCTAAAGGTAGTAGCAAAGCCTGTTACATTAGTCCCAGTAGTGCATCCTTCAGCTGTGCATTATGAAGCCAACACAAAGAGCATTTTGAGGAATACCATTATACTGTTGCATAGAGAAAAATGTTTGTGATTAGCATGTACTTGATATGCTTGGAAAATTAGTTCTTCTTCAGAGAGTTCCAGCAACAAGTGAAACATCTGTTGCTTCCTCCAAGTTATAACAATTATTTCACAATTATTCTTTTGCATACTTTGAATTTCTAATTTTTTATTTTTATCTGGAAAATCGGGATTTTTGGCGCAACTGAAACACACAATGTGTCCATGTGTGTAGGAAGCAAGAATAGGAAATCATTAGGCACTAAGTCACCTCAAGGCCAAAATTGTTGGCCATCTACATTATTTGCATTCACTGTATTAATCCCACTTCAATAGCTTCAATTGCTCAAATTTATTCCAAGGTTGATGCCAGTGATCACTATTGTGTGTAGCTACACAACAGGCTTTCTGCAGCCAAAAAGCCAGCTTCAGGTTTCTACCCCTTTTACCACAGTGCATTGCTTGTGCAGCTGTATTATGCCCATGGTATAAACACCATTGAAATAAATCATTATAAAAGAAAACCACAACTGGGTTGGAGAAGCAAACAGCATGGCAGCAAAAACATGCAGCTGCACTCAAGAGAGGAAGGAATTGCTGAAGCCAGCTCCACAAATGGTGAAAACACATCACAGAACAAATCAGCAAAAGCTGTGAACAGTCGGACTCCTTGACAGCACAGAAGTCAAAAGACCGAGCAGAGACGTTGTCCCATGGTACCATTCATGTTCGTAAGACTAGGTGTAGGCTTATCTCCTTATATTCAGTGCTGGTTATCTGCCTTCAAGAGCTGTTACTTTAAAAGGCAATGACCAAAGGAGGGGTAAGAACTGCAAGTTAAACATCGCACTTGGGTCTTCCTGCTGTGTTTGCCCAAAAACAGCCCAAGTGCCAGGTGCCACAGACTGCTACGGAAACAGGGCTCCAGTGGCAGCCTCCGGTTGTCATCGCAGTTACTTCTGCCATCCCACATAGGCCAGAAGAATAAATAATTTACCAAATACACTCAGAAGCAGTCTAACTTCATAGCATGGGTCTACAAAAGACTCGAACCAGGATGCCTTGCTGGAGGATCAGGGGTACAATGTCAGTGCCTCTCTCTCTGCAAATTGGAGATTTTTGGTACTATTTTTATCTGCTCTGCAAACACCACTTGTCTGGCCAGTAAAGGCCTGCTAGGAGCAGCTTTGACAGAGCTGTAAAACAACAGCCCAAAGATAACGTAGGAGACACGTGGCAAGCCTTGTCCCCATCACCTCTACTCCCTTGGAACACTGGGTACTCTTTAACCAGCTGCTGGGAGGATGCACATTACAGTGGCTGCTCTGCACAGAGCAGCTTTGCCAGGCAGGGAGAGAGCTCTGTGTTTATGGATGGGTTTTAGAGCTTGGTGGCATCAGGACTTTACATCTAGCAGCAGCATTGCCCTAAGGGATTTTCAATGTAACAGGCGAAGAACGAAAGCAACGTTACTCCTAAGACTCCCTGCAAACAACAGGAGTAATGTTTCCCCATGAGCAGGTGAAGTTTAGGGCTGATGTTTTGCAGCCTTCAAGTTACTCATTTTAGTAATAAAGCAGCAGATCTCCTCAGGTAATCCTGCAAGTTATTCTGGTGCTCTTACTCTGCCTGCCCTTCCCTGCCGAGTCCCAAGCTGTACAAGGTGGGTGGCTGCAGCGCTGCTGCTCGGTGGAGACCATCTGAGCACTAGCACAGGACTAAAGAATTTGCTTTTGGACGTCTAATTTTTCTAAGAGCAAACCAATAAAATTTAAAAAGAAAAAAAAGTCTTCCTTTCCAGTGGCAGCTGAGCTAATTACACAGCTGTGAACACTGAAGGCTTCATTTCGAACAAAACAGCAAAGAAGGATTAATCTGCCCTAATTTAGGTAGCTAAAAGTTTCACATCTGATTCTAAATTTTCCTATTTCCCCTTTACACTCATGAGAGAAATATGCCAGAGGATCACTAAAATTAGTGTCAAAGATCAACTGAATTAATCCCCCTCTGAAGATAAATGTGTTTCCAGTGCCTGCAAAGGAAGCCTTGGGTCAATTCAGTGTCTTAACTTTTAGACATCTGAAGCTCAGGTCACTGAACCCCATGCAAAGTGTATGGCCACGGCCATAGGTGTACGGTGAGCGAGGCATGCAGAGCCTTTGGAGAGTGACCTTTCACCAGGGTCAAACCCTTAGCCCTGGGCTGGTTGAGTTGTCTTTGATCCCAACCAGCACTATTGTAGAGATGGTTTAATGAAATATGAGAGTGCTCCTTGATATGCCAAAGTTAAACAACTACTTCACCAAAACTCAGGTTTTTGAACGCCAGATCCTTTTCCTCAAGGCTGCTTTCCAGCACATCATGTCCCAGCCTGTATCGGTAACGAGGATTGTCCCGACCCAGGTGCAGGACCCTGCACTTGGCCTTGTTGAAGGCCAGTATGTTGATGCCCAGTAGGCTTAACAAAATTAAACTACTTTGCCTAACTAAAAGTGTCTGAAAGTTTGTGTTCTTGCAATAAAGTGCAATTTTGACAACCATCATTTGCATTCCACATGCAGGACCCCTCTCCCAAATATGTTTCAGTTTAAATAGAATATATGGATTTAAATCAAAACAGGCAGACTCAGAAGTATGTTGGACGTAACTAAAAGATACAGATGACAGCATTGGTTTTTTTCTTTTTCACCATCAACCATAGAAAGCTTTATTCCAAGCCTGATCACACTTCCAGTTACAAAACATGTGGCAAAAAATAACAGTTAACACGCAAGATCTGCCATATTTCTACTTGCCTCTATTCTCATGCTGGATTTTCCATATTGAGGGATGGAAAATAAACCTCTCCCAATTTTAACATAATGAATATACCTAATGGTAGCAAATAAAGGTTTTTATTATTTTTAATTCAATTTCACAAATCTTTTAATCTCCCCAAGCCACCATTTGTTAGTGCAACAATCCAGCACAGTGCTAGTTGCTGAGGTATACATGGTTAAACTAATTTTGCCTTCAACCGAAACCGCAATGTTTTCTCTCCCTCGCTTTTTTAAGGTAATGAAAGCCATATATTCACCATTTTACATGTCTAAAAATAATTCCATTCTAAAGTAAAGAACGGGTTTGTGATAGTGACAGGCTGTAAAAAGCAATAGCCTTATCTTTTATCACCCATAGAACTCCTGCTGTATTTTTTTTTCTTAAAATATATTTTGTGCAAAATTAAGTTCTGTGTAGGTCTGTACCATAATTTGGAAAAAACTGCGTATAAAATGTATTTAATTTTTAAAAACAATCCCAACATCAAACAACAGAGAAAGAAGAAACAGATCAGATGCAGCTGAAGTTTTCACATGAGAAACTAAATACAGTATGTTCTTAAAGCTCCTGTAATACATTCTTTCAAAAACCAGAATGCACTTTGGTCATTATTAAACTTTAGTACAGAGGCAAATAAAATACAAAATGCTTGTTTGTGTTGCTTTATATATAAAAATATTTTATACCACATAAGTTTAAGATACATTAGTTCAAATCTTGCAAGATTCTGAAGATTAGCAAAGACAGTGCAACGTTCAGACTCTTGTCACCTCAATATTTGTAATTTTTCAACATGAAGCCACTAGAAATGTAAGAACATTTGTGCCTGGTGATATTAATCCTCCCAAAATAATTTGTAGATGGAAAGATTGTTCCAAGTAACTTAATTCTACAATTGTAAGACTGAAGAACCATAAGTCAATATGACTGGTCCATATGGGAGGCAGCAACCAAAGGCAGAGGGAGAGGTGGGAAACCCACGGTGGGAAGCCCCAGGCAGGAAAGTGCCAGGGCATGACCCCAGTGGGAGGAACGGGAGGAAAGGAGGCGATCTGAAGACACAAATCTGCCAAATACCAGGCTTCATGAGCTCTGCTGCTCATCAGAGGAACTTGTTTTCTGTGTTTACCTGTTCTTAAACTTCAATGTGGTATGAATGGCATATACTATAGTGTACAAGAGGAGAGCATCTCTCTGTCTTATGCTCAGTCGTTCATTCCTTTCACCAGTAAATCTTTCGCTTGGTTAAATATTCAACTTCAACATATAATATATACTGCTCCATAGTTCACCATAATATATTCCAATTAATATACATTTATATGTATATATATAAAGTTTCTCATTAAAAGTAACAATAAAAAGTGCACATATTGAGCATGCACAGTCAGAGCTGCGCAGAACAGCCCAGTATTTCAAATAAATACAATATTTAATTTTTATCAAAATATCATACAGCATGGTAACAATTTACAATTATTGCTCTAATAAAAGTGTTATCAAAGAGCACTTGTTGACTTGTTGTATAATACCTTATTAATATCCCAGGATATTTAAACTGCAGCCTATATGAGTTTAGATCCCGGAATTCCTCAAAATATTGAAAACTCCCACTTGCTTCTAATAGTAATGTAATTTTTTCCACTACCTGTCATACTGTATTGTCAGTATTTTATTTCTTGTATATGTCTCACTTTTCTATTGCAACCAAACATCTAGTGATGTTATGTTGTCCTCATGAATGATAGGTGCAACTAAGCAATTTTACCACACTATCAGAAATCAAATTACTTCCATTTAACGTTACTGTAACTAGAAACATTCAGCATTGGCTTCAGCTTTAACAACAGATATAGTAATTTAGTGTAACCAGTCCCCAGGATTTCAAGTTCTCAGACACACAGTTTTTGATCGTTCCCAAATCTGACCTTTTCCAAAACTTAATAAGTTTGAAAATAAAATATAAATGTCAACTAAAATGAACATAAAACAGTGAGAACATGAAATAAATACAAAGATTGCACGAGAGAGTCAGATGTAAACACTTCAATTTTTCAAACAATATCCTTGAAGAGGTTGTAGCATCTGAAGTACAGATTCAGTGGCTGCTTTGAGGCAGTTTTGTCAATGAGCTTTTCTATAACACTGTGTTATCTCATCCTCTTTATATATTGTCAAGATTTGATCTTCCAGAGCTGTAAAATTAGAGCAGTAAATCAACATTATTTCTCATTTCTTTCTTCTGTTTACTTGAACTGCAATACCACCACATTTTTTTCTTTTTGCATTCATTTCATAGTCTGTGATACACAAAATAAATTTTACATTTGTTTACTTCTAATAGGCAAAAAATAGGTAGACATGTAGACTCAATGACCAATTAAAGGCTTTGTACTACAAGCTTGTGCAAACTAACACGCCTCATAACCTGAATCTTGCAATTGTTTCCAGAGTTTGTAGTTCAGAGGGGGGCAGAGAGAGAACAGGACCTAAGAAGATAGTCCTTCAGCTGTGACTAAACGACAGTGTAAGATTGGTCATGGTAATTCTGTATCTACCACAATACTTTACTGCAGTGCAAGACAAGGGTAGATTGCATCTTTCTGCACCCCTTGAAGAGCTACAAAGTCAACAATGAGGAATTCAAGAGAGAAATCAGAACTGGGATAAGAAGAAGAGTTAAATGAAGTCTTGTACTTATGTGTACAAATGTCTCTGTATTTATGCCTAAGAATTCTTGGTAATTGTGTGTCCTAAATGAAGTTAGAGAGCCACAGATATGCAAAAAAAAAAAATTTAAAAGGGCTGTGTAGAGCAGTAGTTGACAAATATATCACTATTCTTCTGACACAGCTTAAATTTTATAACCATTTTCAAACAATAAATCTTCTAGTTAATACAGTTAAGAATTCATTAGGCTACAATTGATCCATCTATCATAACATTCTGAACACCATGGTGAAAAGAAGGATACTTATCCATTAGTTACCTTTAGATTAAACCCAAGCAGGTCACTGATGACACCAGAAACAGCTGACAGGATGACAACCTGGGTGATGTTATAAAGCAGTGGATTCATTGTAAGCCCATATAACCTGAAGGGGCTGTCCAGTTCCTAGCAATGCAAAACAATGACATGGTTAAAAAGCAAAAATTACACAAAGGGGTTTTTGTTCACACATGTATTGAGAGATATTTGATAGTTTGAGAAGTCTTCAAGTCACAGTGGAGTAACATTCTCCTATTCTTCTGCATATAAAAACAATATGCAAGAAAATACCCATCACATTAACTGACTATTGACTGATAGTGTCTAAATAACCGTTCAAAAAACTGGAGGTTACCCATCTAGAGCATCTACTGATATGCTCATGGAGCCAGGAAGAGGGAGAGAGTTTTCCTGGCACCAAGGTGCCATCATTTTAGAATTCCTTACAATTTTCCAGAAATCATCTTCAGTGTTAAAAGAGCTGACAGACAATGGAACCACAAAAACAAGAAAAGAAAGATTTTCCACAGGGACAGAAGGCTACCTCACTACTATGACAAATTAACAAAAAGTTTTCCCAATGCAATTCCCCTCCTTTTCCATTAATTTTGAGAATAATTACTGATGAACATAGAAGAAAAGGAAGAAAAAGGGGGAAAATACTAATAACCATTTAACTGTTAATATTTTACTTTTTTTTTATTGGAAGGATCAAAAAATTAACCAAAATTAATCTGCAACCAAGCTTGAACAAAGAGGTTCTTTCACCAATTTTCAATTATCGGTGTGTGAATAAAGTCACCCAAACTTTTCTGGCCTAGAAATATGTCAAATAAAGGAAGAAAAAATAGCTTTAAAATATAAGAGTGGATTATATAATGTATAACAATAAAGTATAAGCTTTAGTAATTTATATTTTCTAGCTTTAAACTGATTTTCATCCCTCTCCTGCATTATGTCCTAGGCATTGAATGAGGCCTTATAAACCCTTTTTAATAAGAAATTTCAGAACTCCGACTCTTCTTTCAAAAGAGGTGAAATAATGAACAACCTTTTCATTTAGATGTAATGTGGTATAAAACTGCTTCAAATACAAAAGCTATAAAAGACATGATTCAGAGAACAGCAGAGAAATTCTTTCAGGAGAAAGTTTTTAGATTTTGGATTCATCTCACTGATTTTGGGAGCAAGAAAACAGTAAGAATATTCAACATAATATAGTAATTCAGTAAAAGCTTAAGGATCAAAAACATCCAAAATCAAATAATAAAAACCCCCTCCATTTAGCTACTGAACAGAAAGTAAGTAATTGCGTTGATCACTAACTACCAAGAATTCATTTAAAGCTCATACTAGGTGGCTTGGAAAGCCCATCTTGCTTTTGGGCACATTTTTACAATAACTAAGTGATGGTCTGGGTCTGGGATTTGTGTCACAAAAGCCAAATCCTCTGTTGGAAAGGCTGTGTCAATTGACACAGTTCTGGAAAGAGTAAAACATGAACGTTTTTTGGAAAACACTGAGAAAAGCATGAAAAAGATTGAAGTGAATCAGATCAAGGGCTGATTGGCATCCTGCTGTCAAGAGCAGCTATTTCTCACCCTACCTACATTCTCACAACACACAAACATTTCAACTCATGAGACACCCTGAATCTGCTGTGCTTTGTCCAGTCTACCTGTCCTGTCTCTTCCTGAATCCAGATAACTGCATCCATTCTTTGACTTTGCACAACTCTGCTACCTGATGTACAGAATACTTCATAGCCTCACAGAATGGTTTGGGTTGGAAAGGACCTCAAAGCTCACCCAGTCCAACCTCCATGAACACTTCCAGAGAGAGGGCATCCACAACTTTCCTGGGCAACCTGTGCCAGCATCTCACCACCCTCATGGTAAAGAATTTCTTCCTAATATCCAGTCTAAATCTACCCTCTTCCAGTTTAAAGCCATTCCCCTGCCCCTCCGTCCTATTGCTACACGACCTTGAAAACAGTTCTTCTCCAGCTTTCCTGTAGGCCCCCTTCAGGAACTGGAAGGCTGCTATAAAGTCTACCCAGAGCCTTCTCCTCTCCAGACTGAACAGTCCCAACTCTCTCAGCCAGTCCCCATAGGGAAGGTGCTCCAACTCTCCTTTCTTTTGCCCCAAAACCAGGTCCTAAAAGCTTTTGACACTTATTCTTATACCAAGAGATCCAGTCAATAACTGACTTAGCCAGGCTCTCCCTGTCACTGTATCATAACTCTCAACTTCAGTTGTTGCTTTGTCAGCTCTGAGCCCTTGCAGACTCCATTGGTCTTCTCATGGAAAGCGCTGTTTACTTTTTTTGAGATGAGGGGACCACACACACTGGTAAAGGTGTGCCGATGGGGAGAATTACTCAGCTGACTAGAAGAAATACTCCATCATCTCAGCTCCTAGCTGGCTAGATTAAAGAGTTTAAGCTCCATTTAAAGAAGCATGCCTTGGTGCACAGGAATTGACAGGGTAAGTGACCACAATTCATTGTGTGGTAGAATGAGGTACCAACGTCTTAAACCACCACTGTAGGCAAAAAAAAACCCAATTGTGTCTCTTAATAGGCCTGAACTTTCCTGACTGCAGAGGAAAGGTATAGAGGCACCAAAACCAATGGTTCAGGTTTACTGCATGATAATCGGGCCATTCCGTCTGCTCATGGTGATTTCTGCACATGGAATCAGTATCACGGTGCTACAGTTGAACACAGTGGGAGGGGTGTGCCATTCAAGGAAATTTATCTGAGGAGGGGAAAATACTTTTGCATTTGCCAGTCATTCCTGGGAAACTGTTTACATGACCACTCTATCTCGGACTAGATGAAGAAGTTGATTCCCTGAAGGAGAAATCAAAATACTGTTACCTTACCTCTGACCCCAAGAATAACAAATCAGCAGCATCTCTTTAAGAACTTTACCATAACAGCAGAACATTATATCAATCCAAATACTGAAAGCTGAAGCTAGACAAATTTAATTTAAAAATAGTTTACACAACAGATTAAGCACTGAAACACCATGTCGAGGGAAGTGGGGAGGCAAGTAATGAATTTGGCTTTTGTAGTGTCAGGACTGGCTTCTTTGAAAGCTCACTTTAGTCAATTATGTTATATACTGTAAACTTGAGTGTAAAAAAAACATAAGGAATACTAGATTTTATTTATTAATAACAGTCAAATCTAATATAATAACAAAAAAAGTTTTTCAAGTGCTAAATTTATCCCTTTTATTTGGCATTCAGGTAACCCTTAAGGAAGTTTTGGATCAGGGAACTGTTTAGTCTGAAGGAGAACAAGACATTTCTGGAGCAAGAAATAAGATCCCAGACAACTGAAAAAACAAACCGGCTTGCTTCCCAAATTATGACAGCTCTGTGAGTTTGAAAGAACAGAAGAACTAAGCAGAGGCAATTTAGGATCAAAAGTGTCTTCCTGAGAACCTCAACCACTGCTTTGTTAAAAATAACAACAAAAAGTTTAAAATAGCCCTAAGCACGTCCACACTCTAGCTCCAGATGAGTGAAATTAAGATTAATTTTCTTCTGCAGAATTTTAGAAATGAGAAGTAGTAACTTAAACTAGTTTAATTTGAATCGCTAACCACTGACAGTTTTTAAGAGGAATTATTTTTGTGGAAGAATACAAATCCTCCAGCAGCTTATTACTACAAACTGATATCAACACTCAAAACTGACAATGAAATTGTATCATTTGATTCCCAAGGGTTCATCATCCTGTCCATCCCAAAGTACCTTCTGTCACTTTGCTCATATACTGCTAAAGAATAACACTTACTGTAGGTAATAATAACTTGTAGTCTACAAAGACAGCAACATAACAGACTGCAGTGTATGAACCAGTAGTGTGAAAGAGTTAGAGTGGATTTAAACCAAACCCTACTGCACTACCCGCAGGAGTAACGCAAGTGACTCATTAAGCAATCTATTCTGCTGCTTAGTTATACATAACATGGTAATACTATTTTAATTCTTACCTTCAACAACTTAGTAGCAAGCTTTAAAACATTGTTCACTAGTGTCAGTTCCTCCTTCTTATTAGGCTTTTTCTCCATTTTCAAGTACAAGTTTATCTGATTTAAATAAAATACGAGCATCACCACTTAAGTCATAATTTAAAGGAATTCATTTGGAAATATTTAATAATGAAATGAAGTGATTACTCAGCAGTCATATGGCAGCAATGACATTTCTGCAAGCAAGCAAGCTTTTTGCTTCCTTTAATATTTAAGAACAAATAGTGGCTCAGTATCATAGAAAAATATAATGTTTTATAATATAACAAACCAGATTTGACGCTATTTGATGCTATTGACGCTATTCGACACTACTATGGCAACAACTTTAAAGTTTAGTGTAATCTACAAATCTGCACCATATATGCAAGGTTTGCATAATTTCTTTTTCCTCCTTCAGTAATTGCCTGTGGTTTGTCAATTCATTTCCAGAAGGTTTTTATACTGGTATGCAGACCTCACAAGGTTTAACATCCCCAAAAGTTATTGAATATACTGAAATGCTAAAACATAATTCTGCTCAAGTGTAATTTCTTTCAGAAGATTTTAGTACAATTGAGAACTTCATGAGCACCTTAAGTGTGGAAAATCAATCTTTCCAGTGCCTTGAAATATTTGAAAAACAATTAAATTCTTCCTTGCTGTAGAAGTAACTCAAATTGATAATTTCATCACTTCAGTAATTCAGACTTTCTTAGGTTATTGTTTCTGGAAAAGTTTAGTTAAGAGCACAAACTAGCTCTTTTTTGGCCTTCTAGCTATTCTGAAACATCAGGTTTCATGTTCAAATGACCCATCTTTCATATTCTAGACCATCCAAGGTTAAGTTTTTCTTTTTTATTGTATAACAAAAGCCAATCAAAGGAAAATATCTTGGAAAGCCATGAACTTTTGATTTTAGAATGATGATCTTCATCAAAATAAGAAATGAACAATTTAGCAACATGCTGAAGTAGTCCTTCAGATGACAGACTCCTACCAAAGTTGGAGAAAGGAAGTGATGCTATACGATGCTATGATTTATTTAATCACCTTGTTGTAAGGTGGTTATTGAAATAAGGACCACAGGCATCTAAACAAAGTAAATGATTATTACCAGATCTCCCTAAAAAGGTCCCTGTAAGTTTCTTATACAAGTTAAAAATAAAAAACTATGCCTAATATATTCCAAGGCACATTAACCTCCTTAACTATCAGTTTCCTTTTAAAGTAAATTATGCGTCTAGAGGCAAAGAGATTCCAGTCCTTAAATATAAAATTACTGATTTCAAGTGCTTATAAACAGGAATAAATTAAGAATAAATGCTCTACTAAGTAACTCTGAAAAAAAGGCAGGTATTGAACCTAGGAAGGTTCAAATCTCTTTTAACCATTACTATGATCTCATTAATATATTAAAAAAAAAAATCAACATCCAATAACAAACTTTGAATCAGGAAGAGTTTGAATGTGTATACACACAGCCATCTACCATACTTATTCTGGGCCTTGAAACTAGCAAGATGATGACTTTGATCAGACCATACTTAGTATTTCACTCAACAAAGAACCACTGAGACACTTAATTTACAAGACCAACTAAAAACACTTTCAGAAGGGCTTGAAAAATTACAAGCAAACAGCACACATTCCTTGATGTAAAATGATTGGTCATTTAGTTCCCCATCATGACTCCTAATCATGAAATTTATAGGTTGAACACAGCACACAGAAGTCACTAGAACTTTTCTGGCAGAAAGGAGAAATTGCAATTTCATCTTATCCATGAAGCATTTTAATTAAATCTGGGGGTTGAGGCTTGTTTGCCCCTTTGGATTTTATTTTCTTGTTGTAATTCTCTTTTTTGTTTGTTCAAAAGCTTTATTTTTCTCTCAGTAAGCCTAGTAACATTAGTGTGCGATTTTCAAGGACACCAGCTCAGCTGTGGTTTTTTAGATCAAGTGAGTGTCAGACAATTGTTTGGGCTTGACCTCCCATGAAGGACCAAAATGTCAGACTTCCATGAGCCTGTCTCAAGAACTCTGCAAATATGCTGTGGTATCCAGCTAGAATGTGAAAACAGCCCAAAATGAGTTCTACCCAGGGTGACGTGTATCCTTTTTATTTTCTGAGAAACAATTGTGAATTCTATTTTGGGTTTTGTTTCATAAAGCTCTCAGGCATTTTTGAGGGAAATGACTTGTAACAGGGTAAGCTGGACTGAATACAAAGCTAAGTGTCTAATGACACACCACTTTGATTTTTTTATTTTATTTTATTTTAGTTCTGGGGACATAGAGAGAGCGCTTCTTTCAGTCCATGCTGGCTTAAAATGTTCAAACACTCTCATGAAAAGCATAGTATAGAAACCTTTGAAAGCAAATCAAAGCCTTTGCATTCTTCATTCCTCTGTCTCATGTTGCTCTCTGCATTTTCTCCCCAATTCTTATCCCTCCTTTTCCATTCCAGGAACAGAGGACAAACTTCACTGGGCCATTAGGCTGTTTGTATGCTGAGGATCAACAAAACAATGCAGAGCCCTCCGAGCTCACAACCGGTGCAAAACACAGCATTCAGGACAAGGTAAACAGGCAGTCTGTCTTAGTGTCCAGCCTCATCGCCTTAGTAAAGACAGAATTAATTATCATTGAGCAAAATATGTGAGCAGTCATTTATACCATCTGTCATAAACCTCATACCCTGACTTTGGGAGACCCAGTTTGGAAGATTTTATTCTCCAACTTGAACACACTTCTTGTAGAAAACCTGTGAAGAATTTTTGAACTGCCTCTTTACCTTGTCCTCA
This sequence comes from Mesitornis unicolor, assembly GCF_000695765.1. Lineage (NCBI taxonomy): Eukaryota > Metazoa > Chordata > Aves > Mesitornithiformes > Mesitornithidae > Mesitornis > Mesitornis unicolor. The sequence goes on along the minus strand of NW_010162581.1, from coordinate 58,115 downwards.
ATGCTGTGTTTTGCACCAGTGTGGAACCTCTTCGAGCAGAAAGGGATTGCTTCTTACCTAACACTGCTGAACACGCTTAGCTTGGAAAACTATCAGCAGTGCCAGGCAGAGCAGAGAGGGAAGTCTGCAGTACAAACACCAACTAGAACATTCCTGAGAAGAAAAGTACGTAGACCCAAAGCCAAACTTGACAGATGACTGAAAGAAAAAGTTTCCAAGGAGTCTAGAGGAGACCATATGTAATTCACACAACCTAGCAGTCAAAATTATTGCACTGGAAACAGGGACCCACTTTGCAGAGTTTAAGTTTGTTTTCAAACCTTTTACTCTCCCATCTGATGCTTTGAGAGTTCAGGTTTCTTTTTCCTATTTAAAAGCTACTTTTTATGTTTGTGTTCTGCTAGATCTTGAATTATATCAAATTACATGTACTGACATCTCTAAGCCAGCTCACTTAAAGAGAAATTGGGATATGGCCATCTCAATGCTCCATAAAACTTTTAAACAAAGTCACATAACTTCTCACACAAACTGAACTTCAGGTTGTAAAGTGTCCTTTCACTACACCATAATTAATTCCCAGGCCCAGATTGTCTTAATACATCTAAAATGCATGCCTGAGATCTACCAGATGAATTACTTGTTTAGATCTAAAAATATAGCTCTATACAAATTCTTACCTGCTCAGTAAGTAATATTGAGGTATTGCTGTACTTTTTACTGGTTTCAGATCCAAGAGTAACAAATCTTAAGAGAAAAAGAGTTAGTGAAATGCACCAAATGATGAGTTCCCAATTGTAGTGACAATCAAGGAAGATCTCATGCATATGAAGCAGCTGAAACAAAAGAGAGAAAAAAAATCAAGATTTAATTCAAAATAATAATTACGTTACAGCCTAAGAATATAATTACGTATCTCTCCAATTTCAAGAAAAATTTCCCAGTTATAAGTTTATGCATTGGTTTTAGGCATAAAAGATTTTTTTAATCATAATTTAAAAGCAATACAGTGTCAAAGATTAGGTTTGAGAAAAGATACATTCTGAAAGACTCAATCAAAATTTAGATGCTTTTTTTTCATACCTCTAAAACCAACAGGAAATAAAATATACACTCTAAGTCAATTTTAAACTCAAGTCCAAGCTTGCAAAGACACTATATGGGCTAAAAAACAAAATATACACTCAAATGTACTAAATTATATAGAAAATTGAATCCAAGCAGAGTTACTGCTGAATTATATACTTATTAAAATATTTATAGTTAGCTACCAGGAAAAAAAACTATAGAATAAAGTGGGGGGAAAAAATACAACCAGAAGACCTCCAGAAGCTTCTCTGTGTTCTGAAAAAGAAGCTCAAGGAAAAACCTTAAGCAGTAAAAATCATCTTTAAACATAGATTTGCTTACTTAAAGATATTCCACTAGAGGGCAGGCTAATACAGCCAACAATCTCGTTTCTCACAAAAATTATCGACTAAGGTCAATCTCAACTGACTTTGAAAGTGTTTGGATGCAAACAAACAAAAAAAAGTGTTCCAAAATCCACGTTGGAAAACAAAAGAGAACAAAGATTTTAATAATAATAATAATAATAACAACAACAACAACAACAACATCATCATCATCATCATCATCATGTTAGGAATTACACTGTCAATAAGTTTCTTTAGCACTCACAAAATAATATTCTAAAGTAGAATAAAAATAAAATAAAAATAAAAATCAAAGCTGTAACAGCTGTTACTAATTTTTTACTGTGGTCTTCTCACTTAATAGGAATCGCCATACAAAAGGCACTCAAAATTATTTTTAAAACTATTTAAGTCATGGCTGTTTCTATGCAAGTAAGATTTCCTCACCTGTGCACAACAGATAAACACGACTGAGATAGTCAGTAGGAAGGCAGATGAGACTATTACATCGACTGAGCGTTGAGGACCTCGTCGCTGAAAATAACGGATATCCATATATGTGAGTGAAAACCTGCTCCATCAACGTTGATATTCAGAATATCCAGTTAGATTCACATCTTGAACCTATGTTTCACCATGGCTCACAATTTGGCAATCTATGTTCCAAACGCCATATTAGGTCTTTATAATATCACTAGATTGGAATACCCCCAAAGGCATGTGAGATTAATTCAGGTGCAAGCATTTAAAGATAACTATGAGAAAATCAAATATTCACCACTTATTCAGTCAGCTCCTTCGTGATGTGAATTCAAATTACTACTGCAGGTACGCATGCTCTACTTCTATACCTAGCTGCTCATCTCCACTCCTCTCCTTGTGTTAGCACAGGCATTACAGAGCTGCCCAGTGAACCAAGTAAAGCAACAGATGGAGGTGAAAATTACTGGTTTTGACTGGTTTGGTTTTTTTTCAGTTGGGTCAGTTCCCTATGCACCTGCCTCCAACCACTGTCTGATTGCTTTTTTCTTAGTCACATACAAATGTATCTAGTACATAAGAAAAGGTGGAATATATAGACGTAGTTGTGAGAAAAGAATGCAAGACTCTCTCCACAACAATGCTACCATACGCAGTCTTTAAAGCATCAAAACTACATTCTATTGCCCAACTGATGTTATCCTCCTTTCCTCCCACCAAGCAACACATTACAGACTACAAGGAAAAAGAAAAAAGTCTCTCAAATGTAAAGTTTAACACAAACCCCTTTTTTACAACTTCTCCAACAGGTACTTCCATAACACAAGGCGTGTTGAAAACGAACCACCTCAATTCCTCTTAAAATGATGCACCTTTCAAATTTAAGATTGTGCCTGATATTAAAAGTTTTGCCTGTTTACAGTTCCTGCTTTCCACACTGCCCAGTCTCCACACCATAACTTCTTTATGTTTTCATAATCCTTTACCTACTTCTAAAAGCTATTGATAGCAGATTGCATCAAACCTTTCTTAATTGCTGTTGGAAAGAAGCACAGATGCCGATAATGGGATTACCACCAACACAGAGAGATTGTCAGCTGCTGTTCACCATAAAACTGGTTCTATAGAAACCACACAGGGAAAAACCTAGCTTCATCTGAGCTGAATTACCTAATGCAGAAAGAAAAATGGAAAAAAAACTGGGAGGGGAGAGAACCTAACAAAAATTACCAACCCTGAGTTAGATAATACGGATTCTTTCACAAAGAATCACCAAAATGCTCTGGCTTGAAAAGATCATTAGAGAGATATAAGGAGATTACTCAAATACGAGCTGAACATACATAGAATGATCAGAATGTCTTACAGATAATACCTGGGCATAATTTCTACCTTCACCTACTACAAGTGGTCATTTTTACCCAATGTATTCACCTGAGAGACTTTTCTGCTATGATTAGTAAGACTCCAACTCTGAACACGTTCATACTTTACACCAAGGTGAAAAATAGACATTTACTTTCTCACAACCTGGCTGCCTGCAGACACTGTTGGCCCAGAGTCACTAAAATGAAGCGGATAGGGCACATGTGCACCAATAGGAGGGAAAATTCAGCCATCAATAGCATATGAGATTTTTATATATGCTATCATATATATATGATATTTATTTACGGCAGCAAGAATATACATTATTTTACCTTTAGATAGGACCTGAGAGAAAGCCACATTTTTATATTCTGTACTTTCTTCAAGCGGAAGTGAGGAACCTCCGATTTTCTTGCCCTTCTGGCAGACGTCAGATGACCAAAAAGTTTGGCAAAAAGTAGCCTCTGCAAAGAAGAAAAAAAACTAATTACTGTAATGTTAATTGATTTTCAAGGGCACCAAAAATAAAATGGAGAAAAGACTTAATACATCAAAGGAATGTACAATGTGTGAGTGTAAATTAACATTTGTTAAAACAGTGGAGAAAGAAGAGAGAGTAGCATGTTAGTAAAAAGAGGAGATACACTAAAAAACTTTAAAAGTCTTCATATTCTGAGGACAAACAAAATTCAGCTACACTTTGAGTTCCTTTCTTCAAATTTCAGACAACAGATCTGCCACATTCTTAAAATTTGGGAGAAAATCAAACCTGTCAATTATATGCACTAGAGTGCCTATACCACACAAGTTCCTTCCAACAGAAATGATTATTAGAAGCAGGTTAATTCTATTCTACTGCGTTAAATCACATATTTTGGCTATAATTTGAGAAAAGAAAGTATATAAATTTTTCTTTTGCAAACCAGTAATTATCTACACTACACAGCTATTTGTACTGATGCTTTCTTAAAAGTTTAATTGCAATAACAAGCAATAAATTAACAGGTGTATTACTTCAGGTAGCAGCTCTCACTGTTTCCAGTCAAGGGACTGATCTACCAGCAAAGCAGGCAGGGCTCTAGGCTAGGTCTGGACCGAACTGTTCTGAATTATACTGAAGATTCTGAATGAAACACACTGACAGAAAAAACTGGAAATTTCTAGTTCTTCTATTGAAACTCCTTCTCCTTGGGGACAACTGAGACAAACTGGGACATGACTATGCTGGGTTAATGCATTGAGCCATAAATCTGAAATAAAAGATTGAAAAGTTTTCCTCTGCAGGAAAAGAAGGTTTAGCTACCGAGACTGTACGGAGACTTCAGTCCATTGCAACTGAGTCATCTCCTAAACTGTAAGTCCTGTGAAATATTTGTCATCATTGATCTATGAATCATAGTGCACTGAAGAAGCAAGTTTAAAATATCCACAAAGTCAAAAAATGCAAACATTAAACCTTGTTTAGCTTTGGATGAAGCTGCTTGGTTTTCTGCTCGTACCTGTTTATATGTCCTCTCTGCTACACATAGCAGAAAAAAGAAAATCCACACTAGTGACACACGGACCACAAAACTTATAACAACCATGGAGAGAACCAGAATGTCTCCATTTGATCCAAACGCAGTCATACAAAGTTCACTGGCAGAATGCGTAGCTATTTGTTCCAAATCTTTCGCTTGGGACAGTCGAAAGACAAATGGCATTAAACCCAAGATTAAAGATATGACGTTTCCAAAAATCTGATAGCCGATTCCTGGTATATAGCTGTTCACCTAAAAATAAAAGAAAACAAGGTATCTTTTTAATTTTGGGGTCAGGTCGATAAATAAATTATTAATGTCTTACTATAAGAAAGAACACTTTATAACCTGGTAAGTTATATGAAACCTTCACCCAAGCATCTTCACAATTTACTATTAAGAAAAAGGAAGTCCTCAAGGAGCACTTAATGCAGGAACCAAATACAACAAATCATTAAAAAAACCCAATAACGTAACACTGCATTTAAAAGACTCCAGTGCGTATTCTTGTATTAAAAATTAATTCAACACTGAATTAGCAAAGTGCATCAATCAGACTGTGTTGCTAACATCTTGTCATTTGTTCCTATTACTGTTTTGCTGTTAGGTTTTATGTTTTTGAAAGGAATCAAAGTGTTCACAGTGCAGACAGGACTGGAGTTCTACTGTGCTGGCTATGGCTTTGTTAAGTTTACTTCTAGTGTGGATTGCACCCAAAAATGCTTTGTCCCCGAGTCAGGTACAGAGATCTGAACTAAGGTCATGAATATATTGCTTTTAAACAAGTGGGAGATGGTAAGTATTAACTTGTCAGAATTAGTGATAGATTTCTTAAGCTATGCTAAGATTTTATGGTCAACTCCATAAAATGTCTACGCTGATATATTAAAAAAAAAGTATGACACCAATTAAATGCTTTTCCAACTGTTTTGTGAAGAGAAGCACTAGGAAAAAGAAGGGAGGACTAATGAGACATTCCACTTTGATGCTTGTTTCCTAAAGAGGAGACCTTTCTTTTCCAATCTTGACTTCAGCATCCATATACCCAGGTCTGTATATTCATAACCCAACATATCAGTTGTTCATCAGAATCAAGGAGGTAAATAAGAATATTCACAGCACTTTGGAACAATAAAACAGAAGTTGGCTATGTTAGCAAGCACCTAACAATGCAAACAATTAATTGTCCCAACAATTAAGATTTGGTAGCTCTTTTATCTGTTAGTAAACAAGTACATCAGAGTGATGTAAGCCATGGAACAATAATGTCAATAACATACTTTAAAATAAAAAACCAAAACCAACATAAACCAAGTTTATTTGTGGTAGTGCTTAGACTTCTACATTCAGTATCTGCATCAAGTAAAAAGAATACTCACCCTGTTCATGATCATCCCACTGATTTCAAGCACAGACATATCTGCTTTCTTGCAGTCATTACCCTCCCATACAATTGCACTTATTTTTTCTAGTCCTGGATTCAAACTGTGGATCCAAGGCAAATGACTCTGGAGAAGACAAGGAATATATTCCATCAGAGAGAAAGAAATCTATTGTCATGTCAATGTCTTTGCCAGCAGTATGCTGACCAAAAAAAGCTTTCGTTTGACACAGATGTTGTTATACGGCATTTATTTCTACTATATGTTAACCACATTCCTCAGAATCATCCACTTTTCCAATAAAGAGCTGTAAGTACAGAGATATCTCCTTTCCCATACTTCATTTTCTAGTATTGTTGAGTATTGTGGTTGTGGAGTATTATTGGTATTAATGGTATTAACTGGCTTCTTTTTGGCTCAAACATATCAAAGAAGAGAGAGGTATGAAAAAGGTCTACCTATAAACCTAAATTTTGCCACATTTAATTGAATATTTTATTTTTCTTATTATTATTTTCCCCCTAACATTCTGAAAAGTATTCTTCTCAGGTTAAGCCTAAGGCAAACAATTTTTTTTTATTTGCTTTTAATGGTATTTGTATACTTCACAATCCTTGTGAAGGGCCCTCCTATGCTAACTGTACCTGGCAAGACTCAGAGAGAGCGGTAGGAGTCTACTCAATACACACTGCTCCAAAAGCCGAGCAATCCCAGCCTAATTTACTGAATGCACCTACTGCTAAGGCACCTTTACTCTAAAAGCAGAGCCAAGTGCAAACTGGATGGATCTGGAAAAATGCTGCGGCAACAAGTTCTGCTGCAGCCATTTCTTGACCTCCCTCAGCCCCATCTCACTCCTTTCCCATTCAGAAGATTAAAATTGCTCTCAACTCCGCCTGGTCATCCAGCACTATGTGCATCACACTACTGGAAGTAGGGGGTGGAGGGTGGTGGTGGGCCGGGAGTGATAGTACTTTTAAAATTTAATTTATCATTGATTAAAAGTAAAGCTTTTTATTTTATTACTTGCTTTATCAGAATTTATCAGAAATCTTTGTTTTCTAAGTACTCAACTGCCTCCCTTTTTTTCCATTGGGTGTAAAATCTTTATTTATGTTATTATAACAACGCAAATATGAATTGAAGGACTTTCTTAATGACTAATTTCCAAGGTCTCCCTCTAGAGGGAGCGTCAACACCAGGAGCTGAAACTCGAAAATTTACATCTACAATCAAACAGAAAAACACTCAACTGCAGAAAAACAAAGCCAGTGCATACACCGCAGTTCAACTTCCTATTGTAAGGCTTCCGTTTTAGTGTTCATATGGAATGTAAGCAAGTAGAACTAAATATAAATTAAAAAGCAAAACTTTATGAAATCCAAATTGCTATCTCTTTTGGGTTTTTTCTGGGGAGGGTTCTGGGGGGGGCGAGGTGGGTAGTTTTTTAAAAATCAACAAATACCTCATTTGCAGTCCTGGTTAGGAGTGAAAAGCCCGTCTTTTGGAATGCTTTTCCTTAGTTGGCAATAACACCATGTCTGGCATGGCATTCCTCAGCATTGATGATGCACCACCAACACACAGGACATGTTTATCCAGAAGAATGTTTCACATTCTCTCCACCTCTTTACTTAAATGGTTCAGATTAGCAATGCCATTAGCACGCAATTTAAAGATAAGGCTTGTACTACAAAAATAACTGGCATTGTAATATCTGAATGGATTTTATCAAATGAAGACTAACACTTGGTTATTAATGATCAAGCATTAACAATGGATTCTGTCCAACATTAACCCAAGGGAAGCTGCAACTAAAGTACTGCCCAAACACTAAAATTTTCAGAAATGACTGCCTGTATTTTGCTACAGAATAGCATTAAAGAAGGAAAATAACCCAAATGGAATTTAGACATATATATAATACACATGTAACATCATATATATACACATTTTAATCAACATTAGATACTATGTATTTTATCTCTTTGCTCTTTTATATATAGATTTATATATAAGCAAGCAGAAAGATGGCTGAAATGTGCTCACAAATAAGTAATTCCACTAGAGAATAAAAAACCAAACAAACAAAAAATCCACCAAAAAAAACCCCAAAACGAGAACCACTTACCACAGAGGAAACTTGAGTCAATCAGTATTTGCAGTCAGACACTCAAAATTCTGTAGGCTATTTCAGCATATTGTCATACCCTCTTAATCTGACAAATTTATGACTGAGTAGCAAAAATCAAATTTTCCTTATTTTAATTCTATCAAATCACTTTGGCTTTGTTACTTCCATTTAATATAGAGTTCCTTCTCCCAGGCCTTCTGACATATGATAAAGCTGATAATACTGAATGTGTGTGTAGTGTAAAAAATCCAAGTTGGTGGATACCAACCTGATGAAACGGGTCATCTCTGTATTCTTTCTTCACACACGGATTCACCTGAGGGCTCTCCACGTCTGTCTCGCTGGTGCAGGAGGAGTGGCACTCTGCACAGTGCAAGAGGTCCTCCCACAGCACATCTTCGGTTTCTGATTCTGGCCTCGCACTCTCAGAATCTTGTCTGGAGCTTGAACACCGAGAACTGCAGCTAGTACCTGATTTGGGGGTATCCTGAAATTAAAAAATGCACTGGAATTAATACAGCTTTTTTATTCTGCTTTGTTTCCGGACAGAACAGTTATTAAGCTCAAATGAGTGAATCAGTGGTTACCTGGTTTTTTATGTGTCAATCCGTTATCTTTCTCATCAGAAAGAACTACACATTTATTGAAGATGTGTCAAGAGGCTGCACATTTTTAGACATTGTACAAACAAGTAACAGTCTATGGTCCCTGCTTTGTTGGGGAGGGGAGTACATAAGGAAGAATCAAATCATATTAAGTGTTAAAAGGAAAGATCTATTTTACAGATCTTTAGAACTCATTAGACTTTAACAGCAATTATCAAGCCACAGACTCCAACTATGTCTCAAAGTTTAGATTTTATAATCTATAAATTTTAAAACACTATTAAAAACACTTTTTAAACTCTTAAAACACTTTACAGCTTCATTATTTTAGTGAAAATGTGGAGGACACAGGTGAGGCTTACAGCCATACACACAAAACTGAAATTGTAATACAGAAATATGACAGTGAGAAAAGCATCATTCACAAAGTATTTGAAATTAATTTGACATTTTCATTTTCTGTCTCTAGTTGTTTGAGCTGAAGCACTTTAGCTACTTACTAACTTCTCCATACAGTAAGAAATTCTCTCTCTAGAAAGGCCAAGGCCCTGGGGGAAGAAGGGACAAATATTTCTAGTCATACAAGACCTGAGGCATTCCAATAGGCTGTCAAGCAAGTGGTGTGGACACACTTTAACTAGTTTTAAAATAAAGCTTGAGATGTTCCAGAAGCACATTTCTAAATATAAGAGCCTGTAATAAAAGAAGATCTGACTCTCAAAGTCCCCTACAAATCGCATTCCCCCATTGTTACTCCTACCATACCTTCTCTCAGACAGAGTGAGCTTGTTTGAAGACAGTTACGCATCAGGTATAGAGAGGAAAAGTAATCAAGAGTGTACATAGCTAATGCTAGGTGTATATGTAATCTATATAGCCATACATAAAATTTTAATTATTTAAAACAAACCATACTTGAGATGTGAGCATGCCTTATTATGTTCAAATTTTACCTGTCTCATAGATAAAGAAAGAAAAATGCTATGTTTGGGACATTCAAATCTCCCCATGCAAACATATGAAACAATCATTGCTTTCAGATCAAGTATGCAGAGCTTTAAACTACTTTCTAGAGTAAGCAGAATCCATTTTCTGCAAGATTGCCAGGTACTCTTAGAAGCAGTACCATTCTACTCATCGCTATCCTTTGGCAATTTCTGTTCCTTCTAAACAGAAAATTTGTGGTTCTACTGGTTTCTCTTGAGAACACACACCATTTTTTACACTGAAAAAAATAATCAAGCAACGTTTCAGCAGGCCCACTGATTTAATACCATTTGTAATGCATTACGATGAGAAAAAATGTTCTTTGTTCTTCCTGAAAATCATGCTTAATGTATTTTATGTAAACAATTTTATAAAGAAATATTTAGAAAAAATTTGGTCTGAACTCTTTCTCTTTCTTTTACAAAGTGAGGGATAACCTCAACGCAGAAAGAGTCTGAAATTTTTTTTTCTTAAAAAAATGTATTATTTATAGAAAGCAGTCACTACTGGGTACCATTGAGTCCTGAAGTTAAATAAAGTAGGAACATTTAAAAAGCTTCCTCAAACAACAATTAAGTTGACAAGTAAACATGAAGATAAAAGAAAATGTAGGACAGAAGTTGAGAGTATATCCACTGACTACGCTAATTTATTTTTTCTTTAAATACAAAGAAAGCTTTCACAGATTTGAAAACTATTGTTTCATTTCCTTTGTAATCAGGCGGGGGAGGCGAGTTGGTGACAACAAAGAAAGGCTTCCTCCTTCATGCCATCAGTCAGACAAGTAAAGGGGAAAAGTGTCAAACATTACTGCCAAAGCTACACACAGATCAAATTTAGTCTCTTCAGTTTCTGAAGATATCTACACAGCCTTCCCTACCTCTGAAGCACTCCATGCAAGAGAAAATATATTTAAGCTGAAAAAAAAATAGTGTAATCATGCCTTTCTGCTTCTTGTCAAGCACTACCAGCTGCACAAGGATAGAGTCAAGAGACATCTTGTGTGCTATGAAACAGTTCCGAGTATCAACCTGCTCAGCTGTCCTAAACCAAACATGCATAAGGCATTAAACACTCCAATAATTAACCTTCTGCACCTTTTAAATAAAGTCTGTGAGCAATAAATGAAAGATTGGAAGAGAAGATTATCTAAGAATGCTTTTATGCAAAGCATTAACTTCAAGGCTTTGCAAATGTTATCAGAGAAAGCACTATCTGAACCCTTCTCAGGAGACATTTCTTATATCAAGTAGAAGGTGATGAGGTACTCATGAGTACTCATTGTACTCAGGAGGCTCTGCCTATTAAGCTCATATGTAACTGGACTTTTGTCAGAGCTGAAATTAGTCTCTACACTCTTTTCTCATAGTCCTAGTGAAAAAAATAGTAAAACAGCCTTTAAAAAAATATTCCATATATCTGTTTGCAAACCATTAGCAAAAAACCATAACTTACCTAAAATTATAAATAAATAAATAAATAAACAGTAACATATACTTTTCTTTTTCTGTGTCTGAGTTATTACTATTAATTACTCTGCTAATAAGGAATCTAAGAATTCACTTCTTCTAAGCTATGATGATATCGAGTGTCTTAAAAATTCCATATTTTTATGCATTAAAAATTTTATTGAGATTTCATGGCAATATTTTAAATTATTGTTTCAATAAACATGAAAACTCAGTGGTAGAGTCAATCACACTTCTCCACAAGGCAGCTAGTGAATCCAAAACACCATCTAAATGGAGAGAAACAGCAGCACTAGCATGATGAAAATCTGCGTATTGTCAATTACTACAGTTTCTGTAACAAATCAAGTGTCTAGAGGAGTTAACTGGCATCAAAAGACAGCAACAGAGTTGGCCATTACCTGATGCAAGATCTATAGAGTACATTTTAGGCTCCTTACAACAAATTAAAAAAGAATGAAGCTCAAACCCCCTAAATAAAACCCTCTTAATTTCAAAATGCTGTCATTAAAAAAAAAAATTAAATCCCTGTCCTCTGCTAGCATGACTTGCAATTAACAGACTCCTAAAATCCAATATAGATAAAAGAACGTTTGAGGAAAATATATCTATTCAGTAAGAAACCAAGAGGTTTTAACAGTTTACAGGAAAGAAGCAGTAAAAAATCCATACCTCCAGAGGATAATGTTTCTTATAATGGTGCGATTTCCTGTTTCGAAGTGTACAGTCACTAGAAGTGCGCTCTACATTGCGACGTAAAGAATATCCAACTTCAGGCCCTTCCTCACTAGAAACTTCATCTGATAAATTTGTCACAGTCCTGTGAGTATCCTAGTGCAAGAAATGCAGTATTAGAAAGACATACACTGATACTTTTTAGGTCTTGTGCTCAACTACTGAAATCAAATTTCTTTCTGCAACATTATCTATACTCATTTAAATCAGATATTAATGCTTTTCCAATTGCAAAAATTTAGTAGTA
>NW_010162581.1:31426-45742 GCF_000695765.1 Mesitornis unicolor | reverse complement strand
GGAATTATAAAATAGAAATTGTAATATTAAAAAAAACCATTGCTCAGATGATTGAGAGCTAGTTTGTATTATACTAAAGAACAGTTCTGACATTTTTATTTTAAATGCAATTTTATCTAAACTGAACATACAAAGAAAGGCTTGGAGGAAACATATCTAGAAGATTTAAAACCAAACAAAAACAAAGAACCCACACACAACAGAAAACCCACAAAAATCATGAGATCAAACAGCAGATAGTTAACATTTACCTCTCCTTCCAACAGAAAAGTGCTACTGATTGCATGTTGAATACCAGGATCATTAATTTATTCCACTTTCCACTTCCCTGATTTTAAACTGAAGTTAAAGTAGCACTTACAGTAACAGAAAGAAAAAAGGGCAGCAAAGGATCATTCAGCTGTCAAAAACCTTTTTCTATATTCTCATATATTATGAGATCACCAGATAGGACCCTGTAAAGTTTCCTTTGGAGTCTTCCTGTCATCAATGAAATGCTAAAAGAACAAAAATAGTGAAGCTATTCTCTATGAATACAACAAAACCTTTCCCCTCTGCAACCCAGACATTGTTCTGTCTTCCATGGTGAACTCTGTTTTCTGAGATGCTTCAAGGTCAGCTCATTTCACTTTTTTAACAGCCGAGTTGCACAGAGATGCAACAGGGACAGGCAGAACAGTCTGGGGTGTCTTATCTACTACCTTCTGCAGTGGCACTGAAATACATCTGTCTTTGTAAGAAGAGATGAGAAGGAAAGACCAGAGGAGCCTACTCTAGCCTCTGTCAACCTCTCCTTAATATGGGTGCATGCTCATTGAGCAAGTTAGAAATAGACAGCATCTCATTATTATATCAAAGAAACTTGAAACTCTTTAAAATTACTTTTTCTTACAAAAAAAATTTAGAAATTGTCAGTAATCCAAAATTTGTTCCACTTTGACACAGAGACAGACCTGTGCCCAGAGTTTCAAAGAGGCAGGAAAAGGTACAGAATGTTTAGCTGGTCTGGAAAAAAGCTACAGATAAAAAAAGCACTTGAACTTGTGCATTGAAATACAGAATGGCAAAGAATGTTTAGATGTCAGTAAGGATCCTCCTATAAGAAAAAGGAAAGGCTAGGAATACAATGAAGAAATAAGAAGACAACATAATTTTTGTTCCCAGAACCCTAAGTCTAACTTCATTTTTAAAACATTTTTAAGGATAAAGCGGATAGGAATGCATCAAAAGCATCATTAAAATACACCTCACATACCATTTGATGAATTAATAATCCTGCTTAGAAAGCAATGAAGCACACTTACTTTGTGATGGCTGTGATTGCTGAAGGCATCTCTCGCTGGTGCAGTGCTCCACCCCGACTCCTCTGGCTTAATCACTTCACACCGACGCTCATGAGCCTGCACACATTCTTCGCTGCTTTTAGCTGTCTTTTTCCCATCAAGGGACACGTAGCCATTGTCAGTCTCAGTGGATTTATCTATTGAGTTCTTTGCTTTCTTAGATCTATATTTGAAACAAATACACATATTAATGATTCTCTCAATTTTTTCCCAGTCTAAATCCTGCTTATCCCTCTGAACGCAGGTTTTACTTTTACTATTAAGATGACCACAAACAAATAATACTACATTTGATGCCATGTTTGTAAATATTTCATCTTCTAAATAATACCCATTATCCTTTCCTAAAAGAGTTACAAAAGAAACCATCAGTGTCTGAAAGACAATTATATCATTAGCCACTGAAAGAAAAGTAAACCTATGTTTTAAAAATAAAACTTCACAGCAACTTTGGCAATACAAGAACCACAAGCCTCAAATGTCAATGAGAAAGTTCCCTTATATCTTAATAAAAAGAGGTATGCTAAAAGTTTCTTTGTGTGTTATTAATTCAAAGCAAGTACGCCATTTCCTGAAACTGCAAAAGAACTCTAGTTCTTTAGTACTCTCTACACATATATTTTTTGTTGTTGTTGTTTTAAATACACTCTGTTTGTTGACAACTCTACTAAACAGAAGGTGATTTACTCCTTTCTGTATTATTCAGTAACATCCTTGGCAATATATTTCAATATATCTTACAAACACACTAACTCAGCTTGTTTTCAAATCACAAAATAAGTTTATGAATTATGCTTTGGTATTATTATTCGTAAGACTACTATTATTGATTTTCTAGACCTCTAGGCCCTTATCTAGTCAACAGACGTAGCAGCAAGAATATCTAGTGCCAGAAAAAGGCTTTCGAAAAGCAAACATTTGGATGATTACACTTCCAGATTAGGAAGTGCAGTTGATGAAGGACTTAAAAGGAACAGCAGCTTGCTACCCTATCAACAGAGACTACTTCAAGTCTTGGCTCAAGCGTCTGTATTCTCCAAGTAAAAGACACAGAAAAAAAATAGAAAAGCAACAGGTATCTTGTATTTCTCACACTTGTGGGGGAAAAAAAAGTGTGATAAACCAATTTTCCAGATTTTTAAATGGTTATTAAATTAGAGCACTGGATATAGATTATAAAACTATGAAGAATCTGTTCAACTGATCTTGTGCTTCTCTGAGGGAATATGCATTGCCTTTCTCTTTAAGGCGTGAGGCATTCTGTGAGAGCTTGGATTACACAGCAGCAGATTAAATTCCTCTTTAGTAGGCACATCAAATGAATGGGGAGAATTGGGATAGTCGCCTCACATTCCTCTCAAGATAAGGTATTCCACATATACAGGGGAAACATGGACACAAAAGAATGCCTCGGGAGAGCTAGGTAAAATGAAAAAAAAAAAAGAAACAATTCATCTGTTGGAATGCAGATAAAATAATGAAGAGACAATGTTATTAATAAAGTCTTCCTCTCCTATCTTTAATCTCATTCCACCTTCCCTCATCCCCTTCCTAGAAAAAAGCTAACAGCATTTATATGTTTTTAAAACCAAAGTAACTGCTGCTCCACTTCTCTTGTAGGAAGCTCTTGCAGGAAGCAATCAAACTCATTTACTATTCCCATACCTATTCCCAGAATTCCTAGTCAACTTTATTTCTAAATGAGTATAAAACCAGCAGAAACACTTTCTGTAGTTATTATGTATTTGCACTGATTAATTCTTATAAGCTTACAAAGGTAAAGAGACAGCAAGATGCTTCAGCCTGTGTTGTGTTGTGGAGAAGCAGTTAGTAAACCTTCCATTTGCAGACTACCAATGTGCTAGCTCACATACCGAGTTTTAATTATCTAAGTCCATTAAGGGGATAATCTAAAACACTACTGAGGCTTTGGACAAAAAGGTCAAACTATCAACAGTAAGCATGTTAGAACTTTATTTCTGTGTCGCTTCATAATGTCATTGTTTAACTAAGTCAATGAAGATAAGACAACTGAAGAAAGAGAAAGCTTAGCTTATTATTTAACGGAAAAATCTGATGCTTCACTTCTGTAATAAAGCAAGTATTGGATTTTCAGTAGCAATTCATTGGAAAATACTAAGTTTCAGTAAGCTCAGTTGTGAGCACTAACGAAGCAGCACTACCTACAGTAAGCAGGAACCCAGAGAGACCAATTTTTAATACATTAAATATACTTCTGGCACTTTTTAAAAGCTTCTTTTTAAAACAGTGCAACAGGGAATGCAGTTTTCATCACATGCATACACACATATGTCCAGACTTCGTCCACAAGTTACTAAGCTGTATGAGTGGAGTATCAGGACAACTCTTCCAAGTTTGATTTGAGTTTTTCTACATTTCACATGAAACTTGAAAGCTACTGGGAAGTAGTAGCCTCAAACAGTTAAGTAGGAATAGATAAGAGAAAAAAAGAACATATGTATGTATGCATGCATGATTTTTCAGGTAGTAATTCACTACTCAAGCAATGTTTAAGTGCTAATACTGCAAGACAAATACTAGCCAATATCAACTAAGGCTCATTTTGAAAAACAGGTAACTTGCCTGAACATCAGTGAGTGAAGCAGTCAATGTACTCCACTCTGCACTCCTGCCTACTACTCATTGCCAGTCCCCCTCTGCCACCCCGCTGTGCTGACAAAGCTGTTTGCATTACCATGTAAAAAATTACATTCAGAAACTGATCTGCATGATCTCATGGGAAAAAAGGTTATTTTTCAGCTGGATGAGCTCCTGATACAGTTTGTATGGCTCCTGACATAAACAACTGTGTCTCTGCAACTGAAGAGGTAACAAATGACTAAGAGCCACTTACAGCACTCTCAGGCACTCTGTGCTCTTTATCCTTTGAAAATACTGCATACACTAAATAGTCACCATTGAGACTTAACATCTCTCTATATATACACACCAGTACTCATTAAACTGTTTAAACAAGTCCTTAAAGCAAGTCCCACGCAGCCCTTCTCAACTGAAAACGCTCTGAACCCAATACAAGGGAATGTACAGAAAAGAAATAATCTTCTAACACTCCTCCTCTTATTGCAGATCAGTATCTTCAAGGAATGGAAAACATTCAAAAGTTTACAAAACTCCACTCCAAACGTACCAGAAAGTAATGCACACAAGCCCAAAGAACAGCAGTGATGTCTATTACTGTGACTCATAGTTTGTCAAAGCCAGCTTAATCTACACAGGAAAAAGTCAAATGAACTCTCCTCTTGCAATATTTTTAAACATTTTTAAAACTTCTCCAGAATTTCAACTAGATATTCCCAGAATGTAACATAAGATAAGCTTTACCAGTGGTTAAAAGCACATATCACAAGTACGACAGACATGTTAGTGTTGCCATTTTTAAGATGCAACATGCACAACAAAACATCAATGTAATAACTTGCACTATCTCTTTTCTTATTTTCATACTATTTTGAGCATATTTCTCTTATAGCACTCGCAATGCTGTGTTTATAGCATATCTTGAACACAGATTGCTACAGAATTTTATTTTTTTCAAAACGCCTTTTAAATTGCCCAGAGCACTGCATTAGCAGATTGAACATTTTCAACACAGCTCCAGAATATAACAGGGTTAGATGTTTCTTGCAGTTATTAGAAAATGTTATCTTCAATGTTTATAAATAAACTATATGCTATGCCCTATTTGAATCCTGAAGGCTTTTCCTTCAGAAAAAGTGTCTGATTTGTCAACAGTGAGAGAGTTCAACAAGCATTCTCTCAGAGTACTAAGTAGCTAATGTAACAAAGTAAAATAAAAGAGTTGAATTTTCTCGTTGGATTAAAATTGAGAAAGTGAGTTGGTTCATTCCTGATAGTCCACACAAAGTACTCCTACATCAAAATATAATTTAATTCAATATATCTTCAAAATTATTGCACCAGTATTTGCAAGAGTCAAGAAACACCACATTGGTACATGTTCAAATACTGAGATGAGTATACTATTAAGAACAAAAACTAAATCAACAGAAGTTTAATCATTACATCAATGTTTACTCATTTAGAAAAGGGATAGTGCATCTCTAACACATACGTAGCCTTGAATAAATACAAACCCTGATAAAAAGGAAGCAGCATGCCAGATATCTCTGAAGACAGCGCCAATACTGCAAGAGGTGCTTGTACCGTAGCTCTGCACTGTTCCCTCTTGTGTGTTATCTGTGGTACTAGAGCCATCTCCTTCCCTATGTACTTCCAAATGTGCTGCTTTCCTTAATTTCCTTCATCAGAAGAGATTAAAATTGGAAGGTAGCTTTATAAGTGCAATCTACTAGTTCTATAACGTGTTCAGCAGTTTAGGCATGCACAAACAAGCAAGATTTCAAAACATTTTGCTGAAGCTTTATCATGTCAATTTAATAAATTCCATTTAATAAAACTAGGCATAACACTTACTCATTATCATATTGCATAAACCCAAAATACACTTAAACTCATCACCAGAGGTTTAGACCTGCAAAATGCACTACTGCAGGTTTTCCCATTTTAATGGGACAACTCACTGGAGCAAACCATGCTCAGTGAAGTGCTGCGCTCCCAACAGCATCTCCTTTAACATACGTTTCCCACAGAGACCAGTAGTCAGTATTGCACACAGGTTTTTTTTTAGAAAAAACTATATTTTCAGTAATATACATACTATATTACTGGAGTAATATACATATACATATTACTCCACCCCTGTTCAGCTACAAACTGTTTTGAGGTAAAATGTCAGATTCAATGCATTAAAATTCAAATAGAACAATGCATAAATTAGTCAATGTGTAAAAGTTAAGGAGCACTAATTAAGCACTCATATTATCCAGATAAAAACAGAGCACCAATTTCTCATCTCTCGCAAAGCAGAGACTGCAAACCCCTCAATTTTTTCATACACGTTCTTTAGAATGGTTTATCAATCCTGAGTGAGAAGTAGTTTAGCATAGACCATACCTTCTTCTTTTACCCCCTGTGCTGGGAGGTGGCTTAGGAGTTCGTGTTGAAACAATCTGACAGTGCACAGTTCCCAGTAGCAACATGAGCCATATTGGCCCAATTACTTCAGTCAGAGGTATATTATGGGGGCTTTGGGCTGCATAGAATAACACTACAGCAGCAACTGGAAAAGAAGGGAAATGCAGTTGAGTTCAATATTTGAAGTGGCCAACTCATTATATGGCTTTTGTTAAAAAAGTAACAGTCAAATGTAGTCTTTTACCTGCATGTTAAACCAACCCATGTAATTCAGAGAGAAAAGAATTTATAATTGGCACGAAATAGGCAGTAATAGAGATTTAAACAGTTGCCTACTGTCTTAATATCTCTCTCTTGTTTTACACTTGTGATATTATAGCTGTTGCTCAAAAAAAGGCAGCAGAATGAAGTGGGGAGAAAGCATTTGGAAAGCTAGATCTGTCAAGAAACAACTTTAAATTAAGCTGAAACTTCACCAAGAGACAAAAAGGAAATGCCATTCTTAGAGCAGCCCGAATAAATTTAATTCTATATTGCCTATAACGACTCACCAAACCAGGAGCAGGTTGCCCAGGCAGGTTGAAATCTCTCCCAACCTTGGGGATATTCAAACCCTGACTAGACACGGCCCTGAGTGACCTTTTCTGGCTGCCCCTGCTTTGAGGGTGGTTCAGACTAGACCATCTCCAGAGGTCCCTGTCACCTCAACTGCCAGCCTGTGACTCTGTGGAACCATACACCTATTTTGACACTCTAAGGACCAACAGGCTTGAGACTCTTTATACAATCTAACAGAACGTATTGTAAATTCCATATTCCAGTCAAAGGACAAAATTGCCCACATGGATAGACAGACACGCATAAGTGCAACCCTGTATACGTTTCATATATACTTGTGTGTATATTTTCTGGTGATGAGGAAAGATGAAAGACAAACCATGTAAAATATGAGGTAGTACAGCTGAAGTGACCAGGACTCCAACTAGCACTTGTGGTTGGAAAGGGGCAGCTGCTAATAATAGTTAACTGTTAATTTTGCAACCCTGTAACCAGCTTTTCATATATAGCCAAAACCCAGGCAGCTCTTCTTGCTCCTGTACCCAGAGCCCAACCACTTCTACAACTCAGAAGCGTCTTTACAGGCTTCAGGTCAATCTAAACACATTTGACAGGCATGGGGCAGAAAAGTGGCAATCCCTGTTTTTTTTCTGCCTATCGTACGTTCCTGTTGCTCAGACTCTATGGCTGGAAGTGCTGTGTTCTGTAACTCAGCTGAGAGAAGCTATCAAGAAAAAAAAACACAACTACATACAAACTCCAAGAAACAATTCAGAAATGGAAAAGGGAAATAATTCTCTGTGCCTAACGACCCCACACCCTGTGAGGACTTGGTTTTCTTCTTGTACCACTAAGATGTGAAAGTCCCACAACTTACACCTACTCACAGCACAGGAAATATATGGTATAATTTTAGTAGAACTGGTGAAAACTGTTGAAATTATTTAAAAATAATACAGCAAAAAAGTGAGCAAAGGTACAGACAGTAAAAGGTACAGATAATACTACCTCTTTCTAAATGAGCTTATCTGGGTTTCTCACACATACAAGTAGCTTCATAAGGTATCAAGTGTAAGTAAGCAGCCAATTTTGACTCCTACCATACAATTTGGATAAACATACTTCTGAGAACACAGAGCTCCACAGACCCATGTGAAATGATTTACAAGAGTAGGCCTCCACAAAATAATTTCAAACTTCATGACAAGATTTCTTCCGCTGCTTAAAAAACATTTAGCAAAGCAGAGTGATCTAGAAGAAATCATCTTCTTCCAGAATACACAGATCTGTAGACTGCAGAATCCCACCATGAAGTTTCACACAGATTTAAGAAAACGTTACCAATCTCCTGATCTTTTCAGTAGGATGGGAGGGAAACCCAAGAACTTCTTTCTGCACAGTGTCAAGATGCTGTGGTTCAGATCATCCTAGAATTGCTCCTACCAACAGCTAGGTCTTGGAACAGAATTTCTCACACCGCTTTTAGTTACTTCTTTACTTATTTACAGTATTTGGACCTGGATTTTTCTAAATTACAACGGTTTATTTTGCAAAACAAGACACAAATTAAATTATATCACATAGAGCAAAAAGCTGTATCAAAGAAACCAACTGCACATTTCAAAGACCAACAAGCATTTATTCTTTAGCATTTAAAGCTTTGAAATATTTGTATTACCAAGTATAAAAATGCATACATACATATATACGTATCTCACCACAATAAACAAGCACTATATCACTCTTAAAGTTTTTTCTTGTTTCATATTTAAGAAATACACAATAGAGATACACACTATAATTTCACACTTCCCCTAGAATATAGAAACATTTTTAAAAGGAAAAATGAGGTAATGCTGTTAGCTAAATGGATAAGGAGTCAGAACAGAAAAGGTTTTACTTCTGCCTTAAGTCATCAGCCTCTCTGTGACCTTGGACAAAAAAACATTTCTCTGTAGTTCTCTTATCACACATTTTGCTAATCATAATTTATACTAAAGGAAACGAATGCAAATAAAATCTGGAGTTTAAATCTACAGCCAAGGAAAGAATTCTTTTCTGTAGACTTACATAAACGCTAGCAAGTACCTTGCTGAAGCTAATCAATTTCAAAACAATAATTCCAAGTAATACGGTTCACAAATCTATAGAAAATACCTCATAATTAAATAAAATAATTTAACTAAATATATACAAAGTCAGTCCACTTTATAACAGTGTCAGTGAGAATCTGTCATGATGACAGAAAGTCCAAGCTACAATACAAAGTTCAGATTCAGGGCAGAAATATGGTGACTCAAATTTGAAGTGGTTTGTTGTTAAGTTTTTATATTAGATTCTTGACTTTTTGGTGCTGCCTTACCAATTTTGTATGAAATTAATAAATGAGCACATCTTCAGAGTAAAATATAACCAGAACTTACATACAGCTGCTAGAAGGAGAGGCTTGAGGGGGAGCTGTTTTAAATAGTCTCCGATAAAAAAAAACCTGTCAATTTAATTTCACTTACATGTAGATCATAAGTCTTTCAATTTATTTCAAAAACCATCAACTGTAGAGTTGTTATTTCAGCACAATTTAAATGACAAGTGTTTAAAATAGTTGGACTACAGTATAATGTGGAACACTAACTCTTTTCCAGTCTTTGTTAATTCACAATCTTAGAAATATCAGAAATAATTTGTTTCATTACAGACTATATGGATTAGAGAGATTACGCATTCCAAACTCAACTTTAGTAAGTCACAGACCCCAAGAAATCTGAGGGAGGGAAAAAAAGTTAATGACAAGATAGTTCTGTAATTAATGTTCTAAAAAAACTTGCTTGCACTCAGAATGTGCATTGCCTTACTATTTTGCTGCTTTCAGAGTCTTATGAAGGCTCCACAGTGTGGGTGTATTTTTTAAATACACTTACGATTGCAAACATAAAAAAATACTATAATTATGCCACCTATGAACATGGTGACAAACGAACTATAACTTATGTATTTTACTACCTCTATTACTATAAATAAGATTAAAATTAGTAACACTACAGGATTGCTTACCACAGCATATACAAATGCTAATGTACACAACACTTCTTAAGCACCTGTCCCAGAAAAGGAGATATGGAGACGTTTTGATAGAAAATCACATGAATATTTGTCAATATTTCAAGTTTTGGGCACTGGCACTGTGAAATTCATTTTAGAGCTGCTAACATCATCAAACAAGAGGTACTATCGTCTTTTTTAAACTCCATTTCTTGTTTTAAAAACAATTTCCAAATGATGCAGTGATTCACAACTGCAAGGACAGATGGAAAAATTGTAATTGTATTTTAATTGGATTTCAGTGGAAAACTTATCAGTCATCTAGCTTCTCAGGGTTCTTCATTTGCTCCCAACTTTCATTAACCTTCTGTCCCATTTCTGTTGTACACGCTTCTGATACACTTATTCTTTTGGTGACTTTCACACTGTTAGATACTGACTCACTACATTACATTCTTCCCTTTCTAATTTTCCTCTTATGTATTACATACACTTAAGAGAAGCACAAATTCAGATTACTAGAAATGAAGATTGAGCACCCCAAAAGCAGTGAATTGCCTTCTGTTTGTTAAGAGTTCCCCAGAAGTCCTTCTATAATCTAGGAAACAGAAAATTAAGATGTATAGCCTCCCCATTGCAATGGAAAAAAATAGCAGAGGCACATAGGACGAAAAGCCCCTCATTTGCCAGTCATTCGGAAGCATGGTTGAGGTCTGCCTAAAGTATAAGCTAGAAGTTTACTGCCTCTGGTGTGACAAAATAAGACATGGAAGGACAATTGCAAGTGGGTCAAACAGATCACCCTACCGGGCTGCACAAGCTGCACGCATCTGGGCAGGTTTGGCCGTGCTTCTTGATCTGCACAAGCACCAGAAAGACCAAAAAACCCCAAGACAAAAATACACTGCCTAAGCCAAAGTTTCCTTTGATATTGCTCAGTCTTGAACTAAATTAGACAGTCCTGGAAATCTAAATTATAGAGAGAGATGACAAACTAACATGTGGGCTAAGTGCTAAAGAAAGCCTCTGAGAAAACCCTTAAATTTTCAGTATGCTTCTTTTTATATGTAAAAGAAATGTTAACCAAAAGGCACATGCTTGGGACTGTGTCATCCCAGTATTTCAGAAAATACTGGAATGAATCTTAACAGCACAGAGTGAAGCAAATAACAAACAGCAGCTTCCAGTGGTTAAAATAAGGCATTCGGCTGAAGCTGATCCTGTAACTCAACTCTACCTTGAAGAAGGTAAAGAACAAGCAGCCAGAAAAAGATGACCCTTGATGTCACTTGTAGCCACCACCTGTAGAAGAACGGAAAGAAAACAACTCTCACGATTCCTTTGCGGGTCAGAGATGTCCAAGGACTTTCAGGTTTTGCTTTAGCAAAAGCAGATCCTTTAAAAAAAGAAAAGAAATTTTGATATATTTTCTTGTTATGACAAATAATAACTTCAGTTCTTTAACAGCAGAGTAGTTAAGATAGTTATTTAAAGGAGCAATTATTACATAATTATTTGAATAGATTTTGTACTTTCATCATTTCACTGTCTCCTCAATCCAAACTTTGCATAAATTGTTGGTGCCCTCTTGCTTGCCATATCAGGAATTTCTACAAATACTGGATTTTGAAATGTGTGAATAACAAAACAGTGCCATTTCTTACTATGTCAAAATTATTTTAAAATAAATTATTAAAAATTATTCTGTTTCACTGAGGTATCAGAAACTTGTTATAAAGAAACATGAAGTCATATGAAAACTCCACATGCCTGTGCAGGCACAGTAGAGCCCTTTCCTAACACAGCAAAGGGATCTAAAACATCAACATCTCTAAATTGCTCTAGCCACACCATTCAGGAAAATGGAATAAGGTTCAGAAATACGGAGGAGTCTGCCCAGCTGAAGAGTAGCCCCAGGAGCAGGGAAGCCACTCAAAGAACAATTTATCTTTGCCTCTTCTTCTACAACATTTTTCATCTCACTCATTCAAATGCCCTTTCTCATAGCCTTCCATTTCTGTTTCCTCCTGCAAATTCCCACTTCTCTGGCAACTAGAAAACTAACATTTACTTAATGGGGGTGTGACTTGAATTATACCAAGGTTACCGCTTGGAAAAGGCAACTACTGCGTGCCACTACACAATCTCCACCTTGTTTACAAGCAGAACTGGCACTAGTGAGCTTTATACTAGTACAGGTGAAAACACTGCTAGTACTGGAATTACTTTAATGCCAACTTAGACATCCATGCAGAGGAGCCATCTAAATGCTATTCATGGACACCACTGTATTGAAGTGGTCTACCACTTAATTCTTACATTTAGTTTTCAGTTCTGTTTCTTTAAAGTTGAAATGCTATTTGATTTTGTTTTCTCTCTCAAATTCCCATTTTTTTAAAGGCACATTGTTAGGTAATGTGATAACAACTTGTCTGCATACCTGCAGAGGAGCTCAAAGAGACAATGGCAGGAGGGGGGGCCCAAATAATAATAATCTGCCAGGGTTCTTTTAGACCCAGCACTGAAGCATCAGTGGATGTGGGACTCATTATGGGATGCAGGGGAAAAGAGCTCAGATTGCACAGGACTTACTATGGGATGTTTAGTGAAGAAACCAAGGGTAGGAGAAAGGAGAGGTTCAGGTGACCTGGGAAGGAACAAGTGTGGGGAAATGGAAGGGTAAGGAGATAAAAAGGACTGGTGTCACACATAAACAGCCGTTGCTCAGTACGCAGCACGTCTGGCGGTGCCGTGTGCCTGATCAGCGCAGTCTGCACTATCTTCTTATTAAATTCCTACAACTCTCCAGGGAGAGGGCTGGTCTATTCTGTGTGCACACACACATACGGGGGGCTGAGCACCAGTCCTGGGAGTCAGACCCCAGAGCAGGAGCTGTGGGGACGGTGTGTTCATGGCACCACAACCAGTGCAGGTGAGCACATGCTGGCAATGATCAGGCCAGAGGAACTGGTGAAGGGGTGAAGCAGTCTGGGAGCAAAGGGGTGAGGGGGTCTCTAAGGGCCAGCTCTGGGTGTGCGGGTGCCTGTGTTTCCCTAAGCCAAGAGCACCACAGGGCACTTTGGTTCATTCGAGACTGAATCCAAAGAGCACGATCTGGAATGGATTCAGGAGACCGTGCTGGCTGCTGTGCTTATGGAAAAAAATGCTAAATAATATTTTCCCTAGCCTTCATGAAGCATGAGGGAAATTAAATAAAGTAAACTAAGACTAAATAAAGACTTTCTGAAAAGTCTCATATCAACTGACCTTCCATTGCTGCTTTGTTATTTAAAACAGAAAAGAAATATTCAAGGCCTATACAATTTTTGCTTCCCAGAAATTTCAACATAACCTTTCCTCTAGATGTCATCAGATTCAGAAGTCTGAATGCATGGCAATAGGAGATTTCTGAACTAATAACTCCAAACTTTGATACATGACAATCCATGTGTTTCTTTTTTTTCCAAAATCTAAATCTAAACACAAAATTTAAATCAAGTTTTTAAGCCTTCAGTTTAACCTAGAGGTAATTTTTTATCAGTATTTCCTATCCATCTTCTTTAGGGAGGAGTTACATAGGGTTGGATGGTAGTTTTTGGTTTGTTTGGTTTTTTAATACTTACTAATACACTCTTGTTACAAGACACAGGGTGGCAGTTCTTCATATACAGAGAAATGCAGCTTTTTCTGGCTCAGGACCTACCTCTTACAAGATCAACATCTATGAGGTCTGGTTTCACATGTCCTGTTTTCTTTGGTTTGTTTCTCAAACCCTGCAAAAGGCAAACACTATGAAAATACATTCATGCAGATGGCAGACTTTACGAAAGAAAAAATATCAATGTGGTCAGTAATTGTATTTAACCTATACTGCTATTGAAAATTCAGACAAATATGCCAACTTCATAGATTTAAAGTACTGTAAAGCATAGATTACAATGAACAAGGCACAATAAATGCCTTTTATACATTTTGCAATCTTAATAAAATCCAATCAATTACTGACCCATTAGGCACTTTTCAAACATATAAAGCACTGAGCACTCATCTCCCACGGCCTGGGATTATGCAGACAATGTATGCACACACTTGCAAGAATTAGTAATACATTTCTATTAGGTTTCCAGAACATTTGCAACGAATTACTTTCCTGAATCTCTTCCCCTTAGACGTCTAATTAAGCTTAACAAAATGCTTACATAGCAACTCCTTAACTCCAAACCCAGATAGCAAATCATCTTGTAATGCAAGAGCCACTAATTAGCAAGTTCCGCTGTCAGAAATCCAAATTCTAGAAAAGTATTGAATTTTTCTTAATAGTGAATATGGATTAGTCTAT
>NW_010162581.1:23679-31395 GCF_000695765.1 Mesitornis unicolor | reverse complement strand
GGGGGGGGGGGGGGGGGAACTAACACAATAGGAAAGCAGCAGGAAAAAGAAACAAGCTTATGTTGTCTTTTAGAAATAGCAACTTCTTTCACTGAAGAGCCAAACTATCCTGCAAAACTTTCAAGTTTGTTTGCAATGCTAACATGTGATGCTGTACTCTCAAAAGCCTCGGAGACAGCGGTGAGTTTATTCTGATTCCTTTGGATTAGGCTCTTGGTTACGTTGGCCAATTCCATGGAGCACAATTCATACAGAGTAAATGTAATATTTTGAAAACTATTTCGGGTACAAATGGAATTATGACGAAAGTGGTTTAGCTGTTTTCATTCAAAAAGCAGTTAAATTTACCAATGAACTCTGTATTTCCACCACTGTCATATTTCATTCGCATGTAAAACCATTTATTACTTAAAGGTAAACATTAAACTCAGATGAAAGCATAAAAATGAAATTATTATCAATGAGAGGAAGATCAGTGAAGCCTGGTAATATTAATCTTCATAAGAAGAATATCAAGCAAATTGTTCAAATTGGTAGAGTGCAGTTCAAAATATACCTTACACCTAAATTCAACTGAATTTATTTTACATGCTGAAATAAAAATAAAGAATCAAACTGCTCACAGTGAACTAGGTATACAGTCATCACTTCATGTGTTCATTAGAAAAATGATAGTTTGCATGAAACACAAAAAAGTTAAGACATAGAACTGAAACACGGATAGGACCAAATGTGCTCCGAGGATGAGAAATACAGAAAAGGAGTTGTACTGTAGACTAAAGCACTGCAAAGAGCTTAACATGCACGATTTTTGCTGAACAGTAGTAACTTTATGTGGAATGAGAAAACAAGGCCCATAATTAGAACTGGAAGTTATTTTAATTCTAGAACCAGGTAGAGATTCTTGGGAATCTTGCATAAGTGAGCCACTCTATTTCATAAGAAGGCCTAAAGCCTAAAAATAAAATGCTGAATGATAATTTTCAAATGTATTACTGCTTATGGGCCACAAAATCTTTCTGGAAAGCTAAATAAAGATGTAAGTGCCTCTTAGAAGAAATAAACCCCTGGAAACACTTGCAAAATCCTAGGAAAAATTTACCACTGTGGCTAAAATTATGTTTTCATTTTAAAGAAAGAATTCTGCAAAAAGTCAGTCAACAGTATAATTTGATGCATCTTTCATAAGAAAAGAAGTGGCAACACATACTTTAAAAATTCCATTGGTTAAATCTCAAATGCTGTCAGTGTCCATGGACTACACTGCATTGGTTCTTCCACTTTTTCTCACACACAGTGAAATATTTCCATTTATTAAGATACAATTTCTCCACTCTCTTACTGCATCACAAATACCTGTCACATATGTGCAAAACAGCAGTGTTTCAAACTAAGGTTAATGTAAAAATATATATTCATAGTGTTTCATATTGTTCAGGCCCATCCAGTTAGTTCATTTTATTTCTATTCAGCACCAAACACATTTCAGCTAACTAATAGTAAAAATAAAGTTTAAATAAAAATGCTTAAAAATAGTTGCTATTGTTGTAAAAATTATTTTGCATAGATTTTAAAATTAATCTTAACGGGTTCTATTCCAGTTCTAACTAAACCATAAATTTGTAGTATCAGAAACAGATTTTCTACTAAAAATAATATTTTGTTAGATTTTTAGTAAAGTTCACTTATAAACAGTACTGCACCATCTTTGAGATTAACGTGCTAATGTGCAACACTTAGTAGTCTGTTTCAATGTATCATTGTCACACTAAACTCCATCAACACAAACTCATAGACAGCATCATTAATTTGTTAGTTACTGGACTCCCGAGCCAAACAAGATGCATTTCAAATAAGCACAAGGCATTATTTGCAATAAATTATTTGAATGAAGCCCCATTACACAGCAGTTACAGGAACATCTGTCCTAACGGCAACTGGTTTTCACGGTGGTGAGAAGGACCCAGATAACATGTAACACACCGGGGTCTCAGCGTGAAATGAGCGGTACTGATCCTGAAAGCTCTCTGCACACCTCAGGTACCCGCATCACAGGACACCATTCCCCTGCAGTGACTCCTGCCCGTGTCCTCAGCACCTCTCCTCAGCACCGCGCTCCCTTTGGGCTCCACCAGGCACCTCCCAGCACCTCTGGCTGCCTGGCACAGCCCAGGGGCAGCAGCGGCAGGGGGTGGCTCCGGCTGCAGAGGTCGGCGAGATGGGGACGAGCAGCATCGCAGAGAGGCAGAGACAGAAGCACTTCTAAAAACACCACCAGCTCCGACTTCAAGTTAATTTGTAGATTTTTGTACAGAAATGGGGAAAGTGTAGTAACTGAGTTAACACATTTTGCTAACGTTAGTATTAGCAATGCAGTCATAGCACACTTCTTGTGTGCAGTATTTGAAAGAAAAAAGAAGGTTAATTGCAAGAAAATGTTAATTAAATTAATTTTAACATCATGGAGTATGACATAATACACAATCCATAAAACTATTCATAAAGGATTGATTTCTTTTTCTCCAAAACAATTTAGCGATGTGGCAGACATTGATGGCACTGTTAGTTAAACCAAAATGCAAAGAACGCTGTTAAACTGCTTGTTCAGGGAAACAAAGCCTGAAGTACTTACCAGTCTAATAAACTGTACAAAACAATGACAGCATCATAAAGGAGGAAAAGTAAACTGCAGGTATAAGGTAACTAACTGAAAGTAAAGAGAGCTCAGATAACTGACATTAGAATTCATCACAAAGAAAAGTGAAAGACAGAGGTACTAGAACAACTAAGCCCTGGCTTAAGATAACTGAAAAGAAAAAACAAAACATACTGACATACAGAAAGATGCAGCACTTTAAATGCTGCAGTTATTAATTATGTAAAATAAAGAAGAGCATAATAGGCTAGTTACATTTGGTTACGCTCCAGAAGCCTGGTTTTACTTTACCAGTATTAAATACCACCACATAAATTGTAAATTACATTAGCGCATACAACCGCAGACAGCACTGCTGATAACTGAGACAAAAAAAAATGAAATGCTGTAATATTATTACCTTTATTTCTCTTTGCTCTACTGATTTTTCCCATATTTGTTGATCATATGCCCCAATCTAAAAAGAACACAAAAAAATCTACATTAAGTTTTAGAAGACACTGATCAAACAAAACCAACCAAACTTCAACAAGACAAGCAGGAAGACAGCAGGCTATTTCCTTGGGGAGATTATTTACAAAGAAGTCTCTAATCTCCATTCCCCCATGGCTGGACTGGCTCTGACCTGTAAATGGACTGTGCTGGAGGGCAGAGGCCTGAGCAATGGCAGCAGCACTGACACCACCCTGCAGTTCACTTTAGAGAAAATACCACACGCGTACACTTGAACCCATACCTTCAACTGATTTATTTTTTAAACCATCTCCCTTCTATATTTCCCATTCCATTGTCTTTAGCTTTATCTCTTAAGATGGCACAGCAACAAAATGTATGGTCAGGCTGGTTATCAATTAGATTATGGGCCAGGGAAAACTCAACAAACATCAGGAAATGACATTTTTCCCACTGAAGAACTGATGAAATAATGTTCCTAGTAGACCTATTCCCAAATTTGTTCACTCTCTTTAAGCTTCTAGTCTATTCATTCATGAAACTCTTCTGAAGATCTTAGTTTTGTCTAAATGTGAGCAAGTTTTTAGTTAAAGAATTGGAACAAAAAGGAATTGTTTTCACCCAGGCTCTAACCTCACCATGGTATTGTGGAAAACTTTATTTATGAGAGCAGAACCTTAGAAAGACTAAAGGCCGACCCTTCAAGCACTTCTTAAAATCCTAGCACTAAGGCAAGTTTTGATTACTTCTGCCATTTTAATTAACCACCAATACAAGTAGCTATAGTTAATTTAAGAAATTACTGTGCACTTATTTATCACAAGAAAGCCACGCTATGACTGTCAGATATTTTGAAGAAGGGCAACCTAAAACTCCAGGAAATTCAGATGTAATATACAGTGACAGGAATACAGCCTTACATGAGACAATATATCCAAGTTTCGTAAGAAGCTATCAAAGACAACAGTTTGCTTTGAACTCTGCTCAAATAGTATTCCTAGGTAATATCCAGTAATGAACTCTTTTCCTATGTCAATTTTAAAACCTTTCCATTCCAGCAGTTCTACCTAGACACATACACGTGTGCGCACACACTGCTGGACATTTGGAGTCTGATTCCCATCACAAACTGAGCAGTTCAGCACAGGATCACTTTTAGGTCACGATGGAGAGACAGCCGCACCTGCCAGAATTCAGTGTCTCTTCAGCGACTGTAAGCAGCTCACTCCAGGCTCCTGACAGAGGCAAGAAGAACCCCTGGCACTGGAGCAACTCCGCTTGAATTTGAGCTCACTGCAAGAGCGAGACTTCTTCTAGTTCGCAAACTGCAGCAGACACCAAAGCCTGAGCATGAGTGCAAACACCTTAAACCATCACTTAAAACACTGTTCTCATTTGTCTTTGACTATTTTAGTCTTCAGTGTTAAATTAGAAGTCAATTTAAAAAAAAAAAGGGGGGGAAAAAGAAAAGGTCATTCTTGGTTAAAAAGGATCTTTTAACCAAGGATCCAATAGGAATGCAAAAGTCTATCCAGGAAGTCCATAGGCAAGCACATCCATAAACAAAATTTAAAGGCAACTTCTGTGCCTCTAAACCTGACCCATCAGGAAAAACAAAGAAAAAAAAATCTAATTTGTAGCAGTAAAGTCCAAAGCATATCTAAAACTGTAAGTCAGAACAGTGAATTACTGAATTACCCCTTCTCAAAGTTAAATATTTCCCATTCACAAGAACTAAGCACTCAAACAACTTCCATAGTTTGCTACTTTAAACCTCCGAAAAAAATACACTGGCTTTTTGGTAATAACAATAAATACTTTGCACCTCCCATCTGGGAAAAAAAAATGTAGACTGTGGAAAGTAATTAGAAGTCAGGCACTGTAATGGGCAGAACTAAGCACTTGCAAAAAAGTAATTAAACCAAAGGAAGCTTAAAATCTAACTCCACTTAGACAACAGTCAGCAATTAAAAAGTCAGTGTCTGGATTAACCACTCCACTCAGACATTTATAACTAATTGTTCTGGCTTTTTCTCTAAATACATTTTAAATGAAATTTCAGGCCTTCCCATTTTTCATGAAATTTACTGAGAAGAGCCCCAAGTGATGTTTTTGTGCTGCTGAATATTGTGTCCTCCCCTCCCCACTTCCGAAAAAGACTTCTTTCCAAAAGACAGAGAAGGGGATGCACGTCTGTCTCCCTCTCGATTACGCAAGAAACAAATGCGGAAGGAAGCCCTTGTGCCAACAAAGCTGTGAAGCAAACTCTGTATTCCTGACTCCATTCACAGCTGAAACTGGTGTCAATTGAAAGGGTCTTTAAAAGAGCCTTCTTCTTTTAGACAAATAACAGGCCGCTTGTTAAAGGAATTCTGGGCAACACAGAAGACATCTGAGGCAAGGAAGGTGACTGACTTAAAATTTGACTAAGTTTATATTTCTCTACGAACATTTCTTCTCCCTTTGGGCTAGGTAGGAACTTGTGTCTCCATAAAAAAAGACAAGTAGTAGGGATTTTGCCATTCACATTTTTCATTTAACACTGCCCCCTAAAGCAGTTCTTCCAGCAGACGGCAAAATGAGACAGTCAAAACCTCTAAGAGACATGGCCTTTTGCAACTGTTTTATTTGACTGGTGGACCTGGCCAACCACCTCTGCTCAACTTTAATTATTAAAATCTGAGCACAGGGCTATTAAGTAAAGGCAAAATGTTGAAACTGAAAAGAGTTAAAGGGATAATTACAGACAGCAAGTATCACTACAATCTCTCACAATTTTTTTAATCTACCTTATTTCACCTCTTTGTGTTTTAAGAAAGTTTTAGAAGCACTTTAAGGAGCAAGCACACGTGCTCAGCACATCGCATTTAGACCTGACACACTATTTCTGCTTTCTCCATCTGCACAAGCATCCCTCTATACTTCTATTGCAAGTGTATCAGAAGGAAACACATGCAAACAAAGGCATCGTTATAAAGCAGCATCACTGGCACACTTCATTTCCCACATTAACCAAAAATAGGTAGAACCGTTACTGAAACAAGACAAGTAAAAAACATAGGCATTCATTTCTTCTTGCATACCTTCTGTCAGAAAAACATATTTACACTGTGAAATGTATCTTGCAGAATTCATTGAAAAGTGTTTTTCATTGACAACAAGCTAAACTAAAACATAAAATGATTACCAGAGACACCTGTATGAATTAAATTTCAGAATGTAATTCCTGAATGACTTCAAGAATGTAAGTTAATACTAGCAAACCTTCTCAGCTTTAAATTATTAAGAGCACCAGTCAATTCCATCTTCAAAGAGTTTTGATTTACAAGTATTTGCATCTAAATTATGTCTCATGTTAAATCTAAATATTAAGGAGTCAAATGTTTGCATGTAGGCTCTTGCTCTTGGCTATTCATGCAATTCTTTAAAATTAGGCATACCTGCAGGACACTGAAATGAAGAGTAGCATCTAGAAACGCCAAAGAAATTAGGTTCTAAAGGCAAACAAAATGAAGGAATAACCTTCTAGAGATAATTCCTGCTTCCAAGCTGAAGGATCTAAATATACACAAAACTTGATCAAAGCAAGCTTTCCCTCAACAGGCAACTGGCCCCAGGGCTTCTCCACAGGTGCTCAAGCTTCCTCTGCCTGGATCCCTTCGACCAACACGAAGGCCCAAGTCAACTCCAGTACCTGAACCCAGCAACTCTAACTGAAGCCTCATCCACCAGAGCTGCAAGTTCTGCAGTACCCTTCAAAGAAAACTCTAGTACAAAATAAAAAGGTCCAAAACCTGTCCTACTTTTAAGTATACAACAATAAGTAACGCTTTTAAAATCTGTTCAAGAGTTAGCACAACCCTGTCGGTATCATAGCTTGTCACTGGTATTTTTCAATCCATCAGTCCAGTCTACAACTGGCAATAGACTTTAAGCAAACTATACAACACAATATCCCAATTTTAATCTGATTTACCACAGAAATATATTCTAATTTAATTTATAAAATATCTAATAAGAAAGGATCTGAAATTTGCATTCTATAGGATTTATTTATTTTCTAAGATTTGGGAGAAAATAAACTAACAAAAAAACCCCTCCCTTGATCTTTTATAAATTATTTGTTAATTTAGGTTAGATGACAAACCTATCTTATCATTTTTAAATGTAACTTTCATCACCAAGCATCAACAGCAACACAGCTCGTTGTAGGAAACTTATCAGTAATACCAGGTATGAAAAGTTGTGGTATAACCTACCTGTAGCAGAGCTAGGTAAACTAGCAGATGTTATTTTATACACACTTATATTAAATCACACATCCCAGGCTTCCTCAATGTCAAGATTCTATCCAGCCTATGCAAACCAGTTACCTTTAAAATGTTCAGTTCTCAAGACACAATGCCTTGATAAACACCCAGTAAAGAAGATGACTTCTGCATCTTCATGTATCTGCAGAACTAACTATTCTTCAGGCAGCTATTAAAATGTTCAGCATAAGGGATTACATGCAAGGACTGAAAACTCTGCCAGACTTCTTTCACAATGGAAAAGTTGGGGTTTAGCATCCCAAATTAACGAAGCAGAATAAACTTTCAAATGAGTTT
>NW_010162581.1:0-23648 GCF_000695765.1 Mesitornis unicolor | reverse complement strand
AGAAATGTTTCCTCACAAATAATTAATTGTCAAAAAATATACTCACTTTTATGTGACTTGGCATGGGATATTAAGCTATACAACTGCACACTTGACAAAACTAAACTCACATGATAAAGCTAGCGCTTTACTGAAAGATTAAAGGAATTTCAGGCCCTTTTTAAGTGCACACTTCTCAGAACATTTTCTGGTTTTAAGAGATAAGTGCACCTCTTGAAATTACCTAAAATAACTGCACTTGTTCCTTCACTATCAAATATCTCAGAAAGTATTTGATCACATTTCTTTATGTATATAAAACTTGTTTGGCACCTCTACAAGTTTGGGTTTCTAGCGTTAACAGCAATTAGCCTAAGTAAAAAGTTAAGCTATTGAAAACACAGCTAATTTTCACTTCAAATAAAGCCCAGTGCGAAGGGTTTCTGCACTGCGCAGTATTTCTTCCCAGTGCCTCTCTCATAGCCAGCCATGTGTGCATCAAGACTGAATTTGAGCTTTGTGAATGACACTGATATTCACTTTAAGCTAATGTAGTGATGGTATCAACCTGTAGCCCAATACTCACAAGGCCTTCTGATTCTAATGGAATCGATCAATATTTCAGGAGCCATTTATAATTTATGATCAAGCAGACCAGCAAAGATTATAATCCTAAGAATACATAGTATTTCCTGCTGGATCTTAAAACTTTAATGTCTATCAATAATGAAACCTGCATGCTAAGCTTTGCACTTTAAAGCCTTTAAACACTTTTACAAGCAACATCACAATAGTAGTACAGATCCAAAAGAGACAAGATACAGAGCTTGGTAAATAAAAACCAAAGTTGCTTCCTTGGACTGTCTACCAAGGAAATTAGGAGTTTAACACCTTATTAAAATATTTAGTGTTAAAACATTAACTAATATGCTTTTTTAACTCCCACAGTCCAACATTCTTCAAAAATCTGTATGATTTTATGTATCAATTTTAATATTAAGGTATCAATATGTAAATCATTTCTATATATTTAATATTATTCATTAAAATATTTTTAAATCTTCATATTTAGTTTATGGTTAGGTATACAGTTTCAGATATTAGACAAATAATTTCTCATTTTCTCAAAACTTGGAACAGGATTATTAAGTTATTTTGAACCCCATTTTATTTCTTTTGTGAACTGATCCCCCTTGCAGCAAAAGCAATAATCCAGTAGCTCACCAGTGCAATTATCTCTGTGGTAGCAGATTTCTACTGTTAAGATGATTTCTTTTTCACGATGTTTGAAATTTTCAAGGGCAGTGAGGTTTTTTCCAATTTTGTTTATGGTGGATATGTGGACTGGACAAGCTAAGCTAAAACAAACTTAGCTGATAAACCAGAGATAGAAATCACTATAGAACAGTTGTACACTGCTAATAGCAAAGAGTTTACTAACATTTAGTCAAATGGAAGGACAAGGAAGGGATTCGAGCTCTATATCCTAAGTGCAGAGCTTTGGATTTATGACTGCTGAATCATTACCTCTGATTACTACTAAAAGATTCTGGGATTCCCCTGCCTTCTCCCTGTCTGAGCTGAAATCAACTATGAAGCAATTCAAAACTTCATGAATTATTTATTCTTACCTGCTTAAATTGCCAACTAATGACCTGCTTAAAATTCTGACAATAACTGCAACAGCACTGGACTTACACCCATTTCACTAAACAATAATTTTGCCAGAACTTACTTCAAAGATACCGTCCCTTTCAGGTCACAATAATACATAATTAATAGTTTTTTCTGTATCATTCTTTATAGAGTAATTATTAGTAACATCAGTCAGCCCTACTTATTGCCCTGAGCAGTGGTTTAGAGACTTTAGCATATCTACTGAAAACACGAAGCAACTTCTTTCATTGCACAATTAAGCATAAAGGAAAATTATATACATAAGAATAGTTAGAAACAGTTTTCAGGTTAAACCAAATGAAAGCACAGGAACAGTCAACATCTATTCTAGGCCATTTCCTAGAGACCTGAACTGGACGCTAGGGGAAACTTCAGGGACCATTTCTTTGGCTTAAATGGACTACAGAGCAAAACCTAAAGAGCAGCACAAACT
Organism: Mesitornis unicolor; assembly: GCF_000695765.1. Taxonomy (NCBI): domain Eukaryota; kingdom Metazoa; phylum Chordata; class Aves; order Mesitornithiformes; family Mesitornithidae; genus Mesitornis; species Mesitornis unicolor. The sequence continues at coordinate 21,559 of NW_010162581.1, read as the reverse complement.
GAATGAGATTCCATCTCTGTCATTAATCACAATTAAGCACAATCCCTTATCATAACATTTACTCATCTTCAAATTTCAAATTAAAGTCACCACAGAATTGCACAGATTGGCACCTCTGGGAGTCATCTAAGCCAACCTCCTGAGCAAAGCAGGTCCAGTTACAGCAGGTTGCTCAAGGACTTATCCAAGCATCTCAAAAGACTGGACATTACACAGCCTCTTCCCTCTTAATGCTTGACAAACCTCACGTTAAAAACTTTTTATCCTTATATCTAATTAGAGTTTCCAAAGTTTCAACTTGGGTTTATTGCCTGTCATGCAATCCTTGTGCACCTCTGAGATGCGCCTGGCTTCATCCTCTCCACAGCCTTTAAAGCAGCAGCTGTGAGCGCAGTAAGCTCTCCCCTTTGCCCTCTCTTCTGAAGACGGAGCAACCCAAGATCTCTCAGACTCATCACATCCCATGCCTCAGCCCCAAAACAATCCTGATGGCCTTCCACAGCCTACAGCTGGACACAGCACCCTGGATGCTGTCTCACATGAGCTGAACAGAGAGGAATAATACCTTCCCTTGGCCCATGGGCTACACTATTGCTAACACAGCCCCATTACTCTCCACGTGTTAAGGATTTAAGACCTCTGCAACACTTTGTTTTTATTATTATGATTATGTGCTTGCACAAAACAATTCAGCCTCAAGATGTAACTGGGAAAAGAAAACCACTCTGGCAGCCTCATTATTCTGTATAATTCCCTGAAGACCACTGAAAATCCAGCAATTTTACCAGCATTGCAAGTAGGATTTTAAAACAGCACTGCCCTTGCACCCCTGATCATTTCCACTTCCCATGGCAGACTTCTCTTGAGCCAGCGCATTCATCTGGGTGGCAGAAAGATCAATCAGTTCACTCGGAAAGAGAAATGAAAATGGTAGGTTATGGTTTCACAAGGCATAATGAAACAATTCAAGAATCAGATAACCCCTCTGAAGACAGAGGGATTTCGGCTCTTTGCTCTCCCGCCCCCACCCATTAGATAGGTTCAGCTCCTCACAAATTCAGAGTCTTCATTTGAACTGGATTACTCCCCTGACCAAATTCATCAGATAAGTGCATGAACGTCTGCAGGAAGTCAAAGCAGGCGTGGGAGCCAACAGCCAGGCAAAATGCAAGCTTGGTTCATTCAGCTGCAGAGCCAATTTTTGAGTGATCTTTTGCACAAGACTCAAAAACTTGAATTTCGTCTCCCTGATGCAAGGTGCTGAAGGCAATCCCCAGTACTCGGTCAGATGACAACTTGAGTACCTAATCCCAGCAATACGCGGAAGGAAATTCTTCTAAATACACTTTCTTTTCCTCACTGCTTTCACATATAGCCAGCTCCAACACCTGTGAAGTTTTGGCACTTGAAGGTGGACCTTTTTGAACTGATGCAGCTTCAGCACCCGAAGTTTTAGGCAGTATATCCATACACCCCGACCATTTAACAAAAAACAGCTTTGGTGCCAGGGTCACCAATGCATCATGTGAATTCAGTGCCAAGAAGGAAATTAGGTTGTTTCAGGGAATTATATAATTTTTGTTTTATTTCCTCCTCTATTAACTTGGCAAGCATCATCTTGGACTAATGAGCTGCAAAACACTGAATATTACAGATCTTAAAGCAATGCAATTAGAACTCGAATTTTGCCCTTTAAAGCCATGAGAGAGAAAACATTTCATTTGTTTTATTGTGCCCTTTAACAGTCGTACCCAAGGGACACCCGAAACAGCGGACAGCTGCATTGGCAAAGTTACTGCTATGCAGTCAGGTGCAGGACTCAGGTTCAGCTGATTAAGTTCCATTCTGCCTCCCCCTACAAGCATCCCTCAGAGAAGGAACAACGGAATTCTCTCCTGCAATATTATCAACAAACTTGTAGGACATCCTCGATTTTACCTTTTAGCATTTTTAAGATTCTGTGAGGACTGAAAATCAGAAAGTTGTTACGGTAAATTTACATGGAGAAGCCAAACCAAAAATTGTGCGTTTACTACTATCTGTAAAATTTGAAAGTATTGTAAGAAATTAATGCAAAAAGCTTAAGTTACAAGCAATACAAGCAATATTTTAGATTATTACCAATTTTATTATTTTTAACCTCAGTTACTGTTACTGAGGCAATACTTCAAGTATGCATTTCTGATACTTCAGTACCTGAAAGGTGCGCCATCAGATATTGAAATTGTTTACAAGAATTGTGGGGCTGTCAGATTTTAAAGAGGAAATATCATGATGGTTTTCTCCATAAAATTCATCAATTACAAATCCAAAGCAAGTTCAGCGTTCTGGCAAATACACATTAACTAATAAAGTGCATGTATGTGAGTATTAGCTCAGGAGCTGCCTGAGACCAAAGCAATGAACCAATGCAGACACCCCTACCACACCCTTCTATTGCAAGAACCAGGGCAGCAGAAAGCATTGAAAACAACCATGACAAACCCAGTCTGACACACAAATATCTCAGCATTGCACTCCCTTGTGCATCTAGCAACACAGAGGAGGCTTAATTTATTTTGTTTTCTACAGGGCCAACCTGTGTCTAACAGGATTTATCTGTTCAGATTTGATGCCTTGCAAAGTATTCAAGCCAGCTGAGAAATAGAAGCTATCGCTGGAAGCAGTAAAGCTACATCCACGCAATCTTATCTCTCAAACAACAAGCTGGTATACCACTATCTGAAATCTTACAATCCAACCTAAAATAACTAAGAATTGATTATTCTATTTTTATAAGACAGTAATCAAAAGCCCCAACGCACTAAAAGCAGAGTAAATCTATTGCAACAACAAAAAAAACAAGATTACATAATAAAAGGTCTGACCTTTTAAACAATTAAGTGTATTACTAAATCATCCTCGTGTGAGAGCTCAATTTCAGACAATCATATGAGTCATATGAGTGAACTTGGTGTTTTGAAAACTTGCCTAAAGTGGCACTGGAAGAGCTCAGTTGCTTAACTCTTTCCATTAAAGAAAGAACTATAAAAATGTTTTACTTTTGAGAAACCAGCAGACCTCTGAAACTCATTAGAGACATAAAATAAATACATCAAAAATACATTCAAACTGAAAATAAGAAACACGAGGAGCAAGTTATCTCTTCAATATTTCTTACACAGCCTCCACCTACTCTATTTTTCTTCTTTATGTACAACTATAAATATCAGAAGTTCTTCATGGGTTTTTTAGAGCACTCATACACCAATTCATTAACCTGAAAATAACCTCCCCAAATAACACTTCATTTTCCTCATTTTATCATATACGCAAGCCACATCAATTCGATTAATACTGACTGCAACCCTGGTTCTCTCTTGCCCCAGAACCAGTGTTTTCCTGCCAGAATGTGTTTACTGTTGATTCCGCTCCACTTTCAATTTCAGTTACTGTTACAAGGAATCAGCAAATCTAAAAAGCAAAGTGGGACAACTTTGACAACTTTTAAATAAAAATTTAAAACTGAAAGCAACCACCAGCTCACAGAGTTCAGTGTTTTGCCATCATAACCAATCACATAATAGAAATATATCAGAAATGACAAAAAAGAGTCTGGTACCTACTAACCATCCCACTAACCACTAGCACAGCTCTCCCTGTTCCCCACTTTGAAATTTCTGGTGCAAAGAAATCCATGGGGAAAAAATACTGTGCCATGTAAGAAATTATAAAAATAAATAAATAAAATCAAGCACATTGATGAAAGAGTCGAGATGTTCCTAGGAAAGGATCACACTCTGCACTACAAAGTTAAAAAACCCCTTGAGGTTATCAGCCTGATCCAGGAGAACCTTCAAGAAATGGGACCTAAGAAATAACGGTCTAATTAGCATGAAAATTTGCATGAGATGCAGCATTTCTGCAGTGCAGCTGTTGTCCCAAAAAATAAGGGTTCTTCACCTGGTGTGAAGAGTCAACCAACACAGAGTCAAGATATTTGCTTTATTTTGATTCTGCAGAAATAGCTGCTGGGCAATAAATTGTAAATTCAGCACACTATTAGCTCAAAGAGCAGGAGTTTATATACAGTACAATAACAAAGAAATGATATATGATTGGTTACATGATTTTACATCGCAGAAATCCTTGTACATATGCTTCATTAATCACCTAACTCATTATACTAAGGTGGTTCTATATTTACATTTAAAATCTCCTCCTACAGGTGTGGTTTTTACTATTAAATTCACCAAAGGTTATGTAGCGAACACGCTGCATCTTGATCCTTGTCCAAATCCGTCTCTAGGTTTATGTAAAGAAACCATAAAGAAGCATTATCTGCAAAGGTCGGTCAAGAGGATTGTTACTGACTTAAGAACCTTTTCTTAATTACTGTATCTTGTTTCTCATTATTTTAACCTTCGAGGTCATTCTGTCTCTTCATCCTAGGGGCTTTCCATTCTTGTTACCCTGGTTTCAGACCAGTTCGTTATGTTCACTCAGCCTAAAACTTTTAACTTGCAAATTTTAACTCTATCCTTCTGATACCACAGCCATGTGTCCCAAAATAAGACTCCACTTCCTCACGTGGAAAGAAGCAAAGCCTATTCATTTGGCAAACCCCAGTCCAAATGTGGACTGCAATTAAATTTAGTTCACACCGTGGAAAACGTTGACATCTGGCTTATGCAAGGTCTTATCCCTCCTGAAGACAGCCCAGTCTTTGACAAAGTGACAGAGGTCACCCCATCACAGCTCCCTGCCACGAAGGCAGCGTCCACTTTCTGGTTGAGCACACCTCTCTAAAAACCTACAGAGACCTGTAGCAGAGATACTGTTGTTGCCATGAATGAAATAAATGGAAATGTGTGGGAAATCACTGGAAAATATGACAGAACAAGGGTTCAAAGAATGACCTGTACTGATAATGAGTAATCCTGTTAGAAGCAGTGTCCTGGGAAAACTAAAACTGAGGAATGTGTTGTTGATACCAAGACCCGAAGGCCTGGCCCTCTGTAAGATGACAGCACAGTGACTCAGCAGCAGAAGCTCCTGCCTTGCTCACATCAGGAGGGTGGAAAGCTGGAGCATGTCACACATGGCAGTCCTTTTCCTGTATGACCCACAGGAAAACAGATATATATTTTAAATAAAAACAAACAGATAACAAGCATGAACTTAACTTGAGATTTACAGAGACTTCAGACTCTTTTGTGTATCAAAGGACCATCCATACATACAGCTGAATACCATAAAAGATCTGTCCAAAGACCAGTTCATCATCTCCAATGAAAAAACCTCAGAGACACAGTGAGGATCTGATAGGCAGCACCACTTGCACTGCACAAAATAGGTCCTGGCCAGGCCAAATACACCCACAACTTGGTGCTTATATTACCAGTATGACAGTATGAGTGACTGAAATTTATGAGAGAAGGAGTGGGAGCAGGTAAATCAGTATCACCTTTCCCTTCCATAAGATCCTGCACTGAATTTTGTTACACTAAATCTTCTACAAGTCACTCTCCAATTCTTTAAAAAATGGGATTGGACTTGCAATCAAGAAACAGCTGAAAACCACACTGTAATTCCACTGATACTTTTACAAAAAGTATTTTTGTAAAGCTTGAATAAGAGAAAGGAGAGAGCACAGAGTACAAAAGCAAACAACAAATCCTCATTAAATTCCAAATTATTTTCAATTTTTAAGTATGCAATTGAATGTTTGGTATAAATAAAGTCAGTAAAATTCGTTTTTCTGCTTTTCCAACTGTCCCTTTAATTCACATTAAGTAACTCAGCAAAGTGTACCAGTATTGTCTTATTTATAGAAATTAACTGCTGCTTAGCTAGAAATTAATGGGAATTTCTATTCTGAAGATCATTGTTATCACTCTTCTAAGGACAAGATGCATGCCTTCAGAAAGACAGCCGTAGGCCCAAGGAAAACTCATAGAAACTGACTACATCATGGAGAGGCAAGGAAAAAAAATTGACACACCTTATCTATATCTTAGTAAAGAAGGAAATCTCAAAATTTAACAAATCTTTCAGCTTTTTAAAAGTAATTTAACCGAATAAACCAACTGGTATACCAATGTCAAGAGGATATCTTGATTTGAATTTGTCAAAATAATAAATCAGAAAGAGACATCAATATTTCTATATGCCAACATGAATCAAAAGATACACAGTTACAGTATCACCTGTATTTGGCTTATCTCCAAATGATACCTGTTTCCTCTTCCTATAAAAGCTTTTCTAAAAAGCCCTAGCCTATCATTTTTGGGTATGGAATACACAGTTCCTTGTTATTGTGACAGAAAATATGTCTGGTTTTACTTTCTACTTAAATATAAGGATTCATTTCTGTGCTATAGAAACATCCTTCTCCTGTACATTTATTAACATTCTACCGAGAATTAAAGTTTTCTTTCCTTTTTTTTCCCAAAGTATAAGTAGCCAAGGGAGTGGGGAGCTTTCAACATAGACCAAAGACCATAGACCAACCATAGACCACATTCCATTTTGATAAATACAATCACTAAATATTTATGTACTTTTGGAAGAATTTTCAAGCTACTCACTTTCATACAATGCTAACCAATAATGCAGTAGTATTTTCTATTTATTATACTTTACACATAAAACACAATAAGCCAACTTTCTTTTTAAAGCCACCATAAAAACAAATAGGAAGCTTACCTTCTTCTGGTACCAAACTATAGCATCAGTTACTTTGGACGCCATTTATTCCACTGATTCACACAGTCATTTTAGGCTGTTAACAGAAAAAGACAGAACTTTACTTCCACTTTCCCTATGAAGGCCAACATAGGGAATGTAGAAACACTCCCGTTACCTGCAAAGCACTCAACAGATGTATTGACACCTTGCTTCATTACTATTTTAGTAGGAGTTTGGGTTTTCTCCTCCAAGTAAACAAAAAACCTACAAATCTGCTGCTACAAGACGTCAGAAGCCTCCGTTTTGTCCACCCTTCCCAGTAAAGCACTGGTGGCACAAAGATGCTCTGTTAATGCCTCAGGAGATCCTCACAAGAGTTCTATTACATGCAACATTTTTTTTTCTGCTGAATTAAGCAACCCATAGCTATTACCACAGCACAGTCTTCTGAAGTCCAGGAATAACTGTGTTATACAATGCAAGAAAGTTTCATACAGACAATAGGATATTTTTTGAGGAAAAAAAAATCAGTGCTAGAACTCCACTGATTATAAAATGAATACACTCATGAAAACAGTAGACTAAAACTAAGTCAAAAGGAGAAAAACAAGGAAGAGTTATATGTTTGTTTTAATGGTAGCAAATAGCAGTAGTATTAGTTACCTTTGATGTCACTGTCATTAGTTTCAATGTTAAAGAAAACAAAACCACATTCAGCCTATATAAAACATCCCTACCTTGAAAATTAATTTTAAAAGTTTTATTTCATGTAATCAGTCAGCCAGAGTTAGTTCAGTAAAAATAAATTTAAAAAAAAACCCAAACAAAAGAATAAAGAAAATAAACATTAAAAGCCTTCAGATTTAGAATAACTGTCTTTCTACAAAACTGCATATTTTCTCTTGTACTGGACATTCTGTAAAAATCAAAGGAAAGTTTAGGTGAGAACGACAGAATCCTTCCAGACATTTTATTATAATATGAAAGTTTTTTTCAGATATGAACATGTTACCATTAAAACCAAACTCAAATATTTCACAAGTAGATTACTTCAGATATTAACATGTTAATACCAGTTAAATTAGTTTAGCACCTACATTTCAAACAGAAAAGAAGGAGTTACAAAAATTGTTAAAATACTTGCCAAAAAATATGAGTACTTTTGCGTTTAAAAATCTTTCATCTCACTGATTCCCTTTAGAAATACAGGTATGTAAACAAATATGCCATGCCCAAGCCCAGCTAAAAAAAGTCAATGTGGCACACTATACTACTTGACCTTTTCACATAAGTGGATAAAAGCTTAAGTTTTCAGCTGCACCTAATTCCTGCGTTTACAAAATGTTTAAAGAATGTGATTTTTATGTAACTGCATCAAGTATTTAACACGCAAGAAAATGCCTATTTTATTCTGTAAAGCTATAAATTCCCAACAAATTATGCAAAAGGCTTTGAAAAAGTTAGAAGCAACTTCAAAATACGAAACAAGTTTTCCAAATGTACTATCTGAACAGTTCCAAGAGCAAGTGTAAACGAAAAAAATAAACACTATCTCTTAAAACAAAACAAACAAAAACACTAAATAAATAAATACACACATAGATAGATAAAAACCCCACAAAACCCACAACTTCACAAACAGTTTCACAGAATCGCAGATGATTGATGCTGGCAGGGACCTCTGGAGGTTGCCCAGCCCAATCCCTTCGCTCAAGCAGGGCCACCCAGATCAGGCTGCCCAGGCTCATGTCCAGGTGACTTTCGAGTATCTCCAAGCACGGAGACTCCACAGCCTTCCTGGGCAGTCTGTGCCAGTGCTCAGTCACCCTCACGGTAATAAAGTGTTTCCTGAGGTTCAGATGGCACCTCCTGTGTTTCAGTTCATGCCCACTGACTCTGGTCCTGTCACTGGGCACCATTGGGAAGAGCCTGGCTCCATTGTGTTTGCACCCTTCCTGCAGGTATTTACACTTTGATGAGATCTCCCTGAGCCTTCTCCTCTCCAGGCTGAACAGTCCCAGCTCTCTCAGCCTTTCCTCAGAGCAGAAATGCTCCAGTCCCTTCACCATCTCTGTGTCCCTTCGTTGGACTCTCTCCAGTATGTCCACATCCCACTTGTACTGGGGAGCCCAGAACTGGACTCAGCACCCCAGGCATGGCCTCACCAGTGGTAAGGAGAAGGAGTGGCAGTTTAGTCCCCAAACACCAAACTGTGCATTGAGCATTCTCTCAAGATCAACCTCTCAGCAAAAAAATGTGATTAAGGGGTATATTTCTGATAAAAGTATCACACTTATCATAACATTGTCAATATCAACAACAATACTGCACCTTCTATTTCTTCATTAATAGGAAACAAGAATTATTAATCTGTAGGCAGTTTCTACAGTGAAAGATTAAAGGTGATCTTTGTCTTTAAAACAAAGAGAAAAACAAATGTCTTGCCTACAGCATTTGCACTTACAAGAAATGCAAAGAAAAATACAATGTCCAACAGAAACTGAGAATGTGCAATAGACTACAATAAAAGTGTCTTTATTAAATGCCTGAGCATTAGATTAACTCGTGACACTTTATTACACATTGTACATCACCAAAAATTTCCGTTTTTTTAAAAAAGCCGAGATTAGATTACGTGATCATAACAGCTGTTCATACAAAACCCACAAATATTCCCTCTACAAAAGCCCTACCAACACTGCCATCTTCCCAGATGCTTCTGGGAAAGAAAAGATGACCCTCCAAAGGAGCTGGTTCTGCAGTGACACCTGGTTATTCAATCTTCCCAGTCTCATGTATGGAGGTACTCATATTTTACACAGTGCAATACTTTAGAGGCACTGTATTTATTTAATCTTGGATATGTAACACATACACTATAGTACAAACCTTCAAACTGATTTTATACCAACTCCTGAGGATTTCTAAGAAATATGCCATACATTTTCATGTTTCACAAAGGTTTTTCAAAAAAGAGAAATCAAATACCTAAAAGGAACCATATTTAAGATTTCTAACAGGGTAATTCCAATATCCTTTATACAACCTTCCGATAAAATTCCAACACAATAGAAAGAAATGGCTCAGAGAGCCTAGACAGCCATTAACAAATTTCAGAAATATCAGGACACTGACTTCTGGTGCAACTGAGCAAACAAACACTGCAATTTTTCCACTGCTGATAATATCGTGTAAGTCAGTTAAAGCTGACAGCCGTGACTGCGTCAACATCTGTAATTGTTTCTGACCTACTTGTTACTGACAATAGCAGTGGTTTTTCTAAGAGCGACTATCAGTTAAGAATTCATTGGCACAGTAAATACAAAAATATTTCTACCACATGGAGCCCAACAGAGACTTTGATGTAACTTGGCGTATTACATAGACTGGTTACTCTTCTTTCTCACCCATACAAAGCTTAAAATAGAATATACTTTCTTGTTTGAAAACCTGTTTAATTAAATTTAAAATCATTTGCTACACTGGACTATAGATTCAAAGCAACATAAACCCCTTAGCCACACACAGCCTCCACACATAACGTGACCACATCGCACCACTGAGGAAGGTGTCACTGTGGGCAGGATGCCATTCAGATTTTGACCACACTTGCACCCCCATCCCTCACCTTTCCCTCCCTTGTGAACTGATCTGGAAGGATCTTTATCTCTTTCTCATTTCTCTTAAACCAACATCCCCCTCACACAACATATACTCTGCTTCCTACCACCGTAATTACAGGATAAGAGAAAGGTTGGAGTAACTCATTACCGGCAGTAAAGAACTAACCCTGAACCTACCAAAACCTTTCCCTCAAGAGCTGCATTAACTTAATCTCTCTCTCTCCAATGTCAATGGTTTTTCAGGAAACCAACACTAACTTATGGATCCAAGACTTCCAACTGTGTCAAAAACAGCTAAAAATGGACAAGCCATTTTAAAGGCAGCAACCTTTTTTGCAGTAGTTCTCAAGTTCAATCAAAACGGCTTTGCCTTTAGAAACAACTACCTCACAAAACCATAAACCAGGTATAGTGAAGCAGTTTTATTACTAATTTCTTTGATTTCTATTAACAAACCTGTTATTTAGATTACCCATGGTTTTTGTATTTTTAAGAATCTCTCTACATTAAATCCTCCATAGAGTCTATTTTGGTGGTCTTTAAAGCATATTTGCATACATATTTGCATACACAAATACAAAGATGATGCTTACAAAAGTAAATATAACAAAACCATGGGACGGATGACTCAAAAGACTTTAACAGAGTTCAGTGTGCTAAGTAAAAATACTTCTACAAGGAAATACCACATTTCTTCCAAGGATATACAACAATTACTGAGACAGCACTGAAATGAAAGGTGAAAAGGTTGGTTTGTTTACTTCTGCACAGTGTTTCTGCTCGCAGGGGCTGGGATTTCTCTGTGGTTTGGGGTTATTTGAGACAGTATAATGAGTTTGATATACTTGGCCTGAAGCTAATTTATCTGGCTGGGAAATTTGAGGCACTTAAGCTGCAACCCCAGCTCTGACTGTGCCCCTGCTCTCAGTTCACTGAACACCTGGACCAAGTATTGAAACAATTTCAGCACTCTGCATATTCACTACAAGTTATTATGTTATTCAGCTTATAATTTTTATTTATTCCTGATCCTGAAGTCACACTGTACAAGCTGGGGTCTACAGCACAGCAGCACCAAATGGGAAAAGTGAACAAATCCGAACAGCTGATGCACATCCACAAGCAAAACTGGCTATTCCTCTGCCCTGTTCTCCTCCTACCATCTCCGGATCCAGACATTTGTTTCATGGTCTGTATCAAATACCTGCATCTGGGACAGGGACCAGCTTTGGCACTCAGCTGTACAATGTCCTGTGCAGAGGACCTACAGCAAGCTGAACCTAATATTAACTAGTTGGAGACTTAAAACCAACAAAAAATACTCCCAACTCTTGAGATTAGACAGAACTTCCAAATATAAAAGCTTGATCAGAACAACTCTGTGAAGTTCAACAGAGCCGTTCATTACATTTCCATCAAACTCACAGTTAATAGTATGAATAACAAGCAACATTTTTTGATCAAGACTTCATTACTTCCGTAAAACTAAAACCAGAAGACTACCTGGTTCCCCATTCAGAAGTGGGGTTTCTTAGCTATTTCTTTTCCATTACAGAGCATAACCATATTCCACTTTAAGTAAGTATACACTATGCCTTGCAACCAAATGAGCAGTTTTTCAAAAGCCACAGAAATCTATATTTAGATTTTTTTAGGTAGCTCAATGCTCATTCAAGAAGTGCAATGTTTACTGTGTAAGACAGGATTAGATACACACTATAGATTTAAATAAATTCAAAGTATATTTAAAAATTTTACACATATCTACAGGGTTGTGGCGACCCAAGTCAGACATAAATGCATACACTTCTAAATGACAGTCTACAGAAAACAAAATCTATTCTGAACTCTGACAGAAGTTCAGAATAAAACTGTGCTCCTCATAGTGACAGAGGCAAAAAAATTACTATATACAAGTCCAAGTAGTGTCAACTAGCAAAAGAACATAACTAAAAATAAAACACAAGCAAGGGACCATAGGCCAACAGTTGCTTTCCTTGCCTGTAAACACTGTGAATCACTCAGTATTTCAAGGAACCTGTTTCCTCTGCAACAATCCTAACCTGAATGGTCAGGACAGCATCGAGCTGCTGAGTCAAGACTTAAGTGTCCTTCTCAGCTCCTTATGATCATGGAATGATGAAGCTGGCATCTTCATTAGACGTCATTAGGAGTAAAATCACAGAGTTCTGGCATTTGTCTCAAATGTTTTGTAATATACCATTGATTTTTAATACCTTCAGAAGAACCTCTCTTAGCAGCAAATTAAAGGCAATTTTAAAAAAGTTACTGTATAAAGCCATGAGAATACAACTGGGTTTCAACTGCTCTCCACAATAGAACTGTTATACCATTATGTTAGATCCTCCACATGACAGTATCCCAATGACAGGCATAATGTAGCTAAGATTTCCTGGTACCAAGAGTAAGAGGAGACAATGAAACAGAATAGTAAAGCCCATGGCCAAAAGTACTAATTCTGTAGCAACATTTGTATCACACAAACTCATGTAAAAGTGAAACATTATTCTGCTGGGGCAGAGCTAGAAAATAACTTTAGTGAGGGGAAAAAACCGCACTTTCCAAGTTCAACATCAAAATAGAAGTTAACATTATCATAAAACTGTTGACATTATTTGATATTTAAAGTTCATTTTAAATGAGCCAAATAAACAGCTTAGTCATAGGAGGCACCTGCTGTTGACTGAAAGCTGCTTCTGCCATGACGAGCAAACCAACACGGGTATCGATGCAATGCAGATACGCCACCAGAACGCACCAGGAGCCATCCTTCCAACAGCAGGACTAAACCCCTGCAGCAGCGTTTCAAAAGACACGTTCTTGTCATGTGCATTATAAATAAACCATTAACACGCACTTCCTTTTTGAAAAGGAACATCAAATACTATATAATGCGCTCAGTGTCCTGTTTAAGTACTTTATCTATGCATCACTGTTCTCAAAACAGCATTTCAGAATTGCAAATTGTATACAAGCAAATGAGAAACTTGTCACTCCCAGGTTCACACCTTTCCGAGGAAGTTTTACCACGTTCCTGTCAGCTAGCTCTAGGAAAATCTGAAGCAGCCAAAGGGAAGGAACGAAATTAAATGTAAAAAAAACCAGATGCTGTTAACCTAAGGACTATATCCAGCAATCAGCATGAAAAGTACTCTTGTTGCCATGCAATCCAAGGTCATGATAGTTTCTAAATAAAAAGGAATTAACAAATAAACACGAATAAAAGAACACCAATAATTAGACTAAATTTGGATACCAGCATTCCTCATGAAAAAGAATGAATTTTCAAACTTCGTTCTTCACTCTATCCTAACTAAAATAAAATAAAATAAAATAAAATAAAATAAAATAAAATAAAATACTCAAAACCCAATTGCCCTAAAACAACCTGTGAAAAAAAAACACTGAACACCCCTAGATACCTGTTTGGGGAGTTTTGCTGTTTATCAGGCCAACAACAGCAACTATAAAATATCAATTAGACCCTGTGCTGGCTGCTGTGTATCAAGCCCTGTTCTTTATGAACACAGATGTACCAACCGTGATATCTCATGACACCAGTAGACACTTGGCAGTGTGTCCTTACCTGCCTGTGCCTCCAGTTCGACATCACCTACTGAAAAACAGATACTTTCTCAGGCCTCTCTCTTTTGCCCACAAACCACGGTATCTGATCCCATTTCTGCCACTGCGTATTTATTCTTCCTTATAAGCTCACGTCCTTTATCACTTACCATCCCAAGCAGGAAGCTCTCACAGTTGCAGCTGCAGCACAGAGTATGCAGTGAGGATCAGTTTTCAAATTCTGATGAGAAGTAGGCTCGACTTAACCATTTTTACTTCCACAGTAAAAATGTGAATATCTGAAGGACAAGCTAGCAAAGAAGTACCACGGAAAATAACTGTCTCCCAAGAAATACTTGTGTTGCCAGTGAATTACACAACTGTGAGAAATAGTAGCAAAATGTTGAGTATCAGGATTTCTGAGATTTATTTCAGGTTTTCGGAAAAGAACGGTTGTTGCAACTGCTGCAGACATTTTTGGAAACTATGCCCTCAGCCTTAAGGTCTGTGCAAATTTCCTAATTTTGTTACATAACTGGTTTCTGTTCAGGGCTCCCTCTGAAGTGACATGACACGATTTCATAGTTACCTTACTTGTCACAAATAGGGGGAAAGGACTCCATACCAAGAAGTCCAGGATTCTGCACCTCCCATCATTTACTTCTGAGTCTGCTTCCGATGCAGTGTTTATTAATTAGCAAAAAGCTCCTAATATTTAAATATATTCTACTGCTTAATGAAGTGGAAAAAATTCAAGACCTTAAAGGGGACTATAATCAAGTTAATTTTGCCTCTTACCTTCTATAAGAGATGTTAGTTACAAAATTCCCCATTAATCCAAGAGCTAGATCTGCAAGTCAAGACATTTCTGAAAATGTTGCATTTTTAACAAAAAAATAAATAAAACACAGTACATGGTTGATGTCAAGTTCTGCTGGTTTTAATTCCTATTTTTTGTACTGAACACTACACACATACATATCCCATTAAACATATTTACAATCTTATGAGAAATCCTGAAATATCGCATGTATACATCTGTGCTTTGAATTGTAGCAACTTTGTTAAGGTACAGAACTTTTATAAAGACTAAGATTTCCATTTATATACACATTATTCTTAAACACTCAAAAAAACCCCAATCCATGATATAGCAGCCACCTTGAAATAAAATGCTACGCTGCTTTTCTCCTCCTTGTGATTTTAAACACCACAGTAATTTCCTGCAACAATAAATTTTGCTCACTGAAAACACTGACTGCATGTTTAGGAAGACGTGTTTATCTGTCACCAGGCAATGCACAGCAGAGTTGTGGCTTCTCAATGAGTACAGTCAGGAAGCTGAAAACCACTCCTAAACGACCAAGTTTGCATCATGTTCTACAAATAGTTATCCAGCGAGTTTTTGAAGCAGCTGAGGCATGAAGTGGCTGAGCTGTCAGAAAAAGCTGCAGTCTCTTATAACAGCCACTGTTCTGTAGGAACACGGTAGCAAATGCTGAGCCTATATTTTTCAAAAAGCCTCTGGAGTGATCCAAGCAAGGAACTGCAGGGTAACAAGCCTTACATGTGTATCTGGCAAGCTCCTCAAAAACAATCATTAAAAATAGAACACCATTATACCCGAAAGACTATCTGATAGGGTCTAATCAGCAGTTTCTGCAAAGGAAGATCGTGTCTTAGTCTATCAGTATTTCTGAACATGTCAAACTAACTGATAAACAAGAGCAAGTGATAAAACATATGTGGACTTTCAAGGAGCCTTTGGAAGGATGTCAAAGACTTCTAATTACACTGCTGTGTGCGTGAAAAGCAAACATTGCCACGGAACAAAAACCAGCCAGAAAATTGAACAAAATGTTGAGGTCAACATTCTTCATTGCAATGGGCTAATTGCATAATAAAGATAAATAGCAGCATCCAGTCTGAATAAAACAGCTCAGGTGCCTAGAAGTTCCTTGCATCGCACATGGCTGGCCTGCTACCTCTTCCATTCAGCACCAGTCCAAGACAAAATGTATGTGAATCCTAGGGAGCTCCTAAATCCTCCTTCACATCAAAGCATCCTAATCCCAAAACTAAACTCAGGCTAAATTTTCCTAGTCTGCTTTCCTTACGTTCCTCTAGCTTTCACACACCTGATCACCCTTGTAGCAACAGAGGTAGACATTCAGGATCTCATTCAGCATACACATGCCCTGCTGGATAGCTCTTTCTGGAAATTTGACAATAAGGTCACTCAGGATGAACGCACCCACAAATCGCAACTTCCAACTTCCTTCGTATGCTACCATTAGATTTTTACAAGACACACAGACTCAGACACTCATCACACCACTGCTTCGCCAGGTGCTGACAGCTAGCGTTAGCTTACAAATAAAGAGACGCCCCATATTCCTGCTCATTCCTGGAGCTCTTCAGAGGGCACTTTCAGACATGTAAGGTCCACACAGAGACGATGGAGAAGGTCAGGGTGGCCTAGCAAGGCTTCACAACTGATATAACTGCTCCAAAGTAGTATTGCCACAGTCCACCCTTCCCCCTCAGTCACCAGCTTCCATCCCTCTTTTTAGCAGTGTTGGAGCCCACTGCATAGGATCAAGGTTCAAGGATCTGACTGCCACTACCAAGGGAGCAGTTTTCACCTGATTTAGCTCCACAGATCTATGGACCACAGAATAAGATGAACACTAATGCCATTGTCCATAGGGAGGCAGCTCCGACCAAAGCCAGTTTGGACACCTTGGATCTCCACCTGCAATCCTTAAGAAGTACCATTAACAGAGTTAATTTGGACTAATTAAGACTGCTTCCTCTCTCCTCCTCCCCCTATTTAGACCAATAGCCTAGAGTTTTTATGAAGTACTGCCTAAGTTAAGTCCTCCAGTGGTGTGAACTGAGTCCTGTCCTATTATTTCAAACCTCAAGCTTCTGTAAATGGGTCCAGCTGTGCTTGCTATGTTTATTATTTACACAGCAGAGAACAAAAGAAAACCTGCAGTAGTAACATTTCCAGATGACAATTAATCTTACATCAGCAAAGCTCAAGATGGAACAACTGTAACAATGAATAGGCAACATGAACAGAATTTAATAATAATATAATAATAAATGATAACAACATAATAATAATTAATGAAAATTATATCTGAGAATGGGGCGGGGTGTAAGTGAACTATGTACAAAGCTTTAAAATCAGGTATCTCAAATCCAGAAAGGAAATTTGGCAGTTCAGTGAGCTCTTCCATTCAATATCCTGTAGTCTGAAGAGCACAGAGCCCTTAATAAAAGGGCAATGACAAACACTGCAGTACAGCTCTGTTGATCATTAGTGCAATCTGACCTGAAATGCATGTATTTTATTTGAATAATATTAAAATACTGAGGGAGGTGGAGGTGTTGTGGGAAAGGCTATGAATTATCAGCCATCTGAAAGACTCTCCTGTTGAGAGGGGCAAGTATGAACAGAAAAATAAGGCATTATAAAATTAAATGAAATGTTAAGAAATGTACAGAAAATATATTCAAGAAAACAACAGCTTCCAATAATACAGGGAAGTTCATTCATTAGCCGAGCTTAGAGGATAGCAAAGCCAAGCTTTTAACAGAGGAATATTATATTACAACATCTAATTAAACTGTTAAACTCAGTACCACAGGAAGTCACTGAAGCCAAGATTTTACTCAGACTAAAAAAGAAAGCAGCCATTTAAACACACAATAATAAGAAAAAAAAATAAACACACAGCTGAGAGAATCTGGAGCTTCATGACCCAGGATGCAAGAAAACGTCCAATGAGATCACTGGGCTGTATTTGGCCACGCGAACTCTACCTAATGCGACCCCACGATGGGCAGTAGCAAATACCCAGGAAAGCGTAGAACAAAGTGTCCGTGAAGACAGCTGAACACGGAGAGCATTTAGCTGCCAGGCTGGCATCTGCCAGCCACCTAAACCCCAAAAGCATCTGGCACTGGCCAACTTCCAAAGAGCAGGGCTTGCGTGACTACATATTAGATGCTATATTGCTTTAATTTCTTCTCCCACTTTGCTATCGTATTTTATTTTTTAAGAACAAGAGCCACAAATGTATTTGTAAACAGGAGCTATATCCAATGCTTGGAGTCATTCCAGGAAGCCATTCAGTCTCTCCGGAGTACGTCTACCAAGACCACCTCAAATGAACAAAAAATTAAATACTGAACACTGCTGTCTCACTTAAAGAGTATTCCCAGCAGAAGTGAATTTGGAAAAAATCCTCTTTACATATGTAAATTAAGAAAAGAGAACAGCTCTGTGAACCCTCTGGTATCTTCCCCTCAACTAAAAAAAAAACAAAAAAACACAAACAAGAAATTTTCCAATTTCTTGACAATATAATGAGTACCTCTATATATGTATCAATGTTTGCTGTAACTTTGATGCTGGTCCTGTTCTGAGGTGGGGTTGGACAAAATAAAATAATTTAGGTTGAAAGGGGTCGCTGGAATTATCTAAGATAGACCATATACAACTATGTAGACCATACCCAAACATTACACAGGAATAAATCATAGTCCTAATTGCTATTAACTCTTTTTTCCCTTCATAGGCAATTTACTAAGCTCTTTGTATTTTCCTTACAAATTTGAATGTAATTTCTTCAATTAGTTAACCATTTCCTCTGTACCCAAGAAGGACCTTTATGAATAACAGCACAGTAAACTCAAGGGAGAAAACATGGCATTTAAAGCTTTCAAAGTCTCTTAAGAGTACATAGTGGACAACTGCCCTTGAACAGTCAAAAGGAGCAGTAACTCTGACAGAGATACCATAAAATGTTTTTGTTTTGTTTTCTTTGTAAAAACCAAACAAACAAACAAAAACCCACCACAGTCCTACCTTGTTCCGTGGGCAGAAGCAATTAAGTGTGTCTGTTTTCAGCAGTGTCCCATGGCTCCCTATTGTCCTTCTCCACATCACCCAAGGCTTTTTTCCTGCCTCCCACTCATTACCAACTGCTCCAACTATTTGGCTGGGCCAGCAGCAGCGCACACCCCGATGGCTCAGAGCTCAGCACGCAGACTGGCCAGCAGTTGCCCTCTTTCTGAAGAAAGAAGGGACTCAACTATAACCCAAATATTAATTTGGGTCACTACCTGTCAAAAGTTTTATAGAAACTTTTCACTGTGTAGGTACTCTTTCAGTTGCCATTAAATTTGGTTTTGGCATCTGACTGACTAAAGAAGTTACTCAAACAAGAGAGGACAGAGTAGGTAACCATACAAGCTTTGTGTCCTTAGTAAGCCTAGCTAAAAAGTCACACAAACTGTTTGGTGATGATGAGTCCATAGAGCATGCTGTTTATTATGAAAAGAACTTCCTCATAGACAAAAAAAACCCTATGACTGTCATCACTCTCACTCAGAGGGGTCCTGAAAAAAGGAAGAGAAATGGCGTTTTAATTTCTTTAACAAAATTTCTACCGTAAACAAGCAGAAGATACGATGTTTAGAAAAAGCCTGGGAAGACAGTGTAAGTAACTTTGGAGAACTGGGAAAGAAATCATGTCCCCTGCTTTCCAGTGACCCCTGCCAGCTGTGACAGGAACAGCATTGCTCAGCTCCAAGCACCGCTGCACCCCTCGCTGCCTGCTTCACCCCCTCCAATTGACCGGAAGATTTTTACTGCACCTATGCCTCCCTCCCAGTACAACATCAATACAACTGTTTCCTCTTGCAAAGCCTGCAGGACTTTGAGTTTTTCCAGAATTCACACCAACATTAGGCAGCTATGGAAACAGCTGGGACCAACTTTGTGAGACAAGCTGAGCTAACTCTGCTTTGGGAGAAGCTCGGTATGACCGGAATACTTGAAACTTGAAACTTGTCCCAACAAGTACTGACAATTTAATTGTGTGTCACATTCCACACAATACAAGAGGAAAAAATCCTACTACAAATTAAACAAACTAGGTTCCAAATTCTTTTTCAGATGACTCAGGCTCATGTTTTATCCTTTATAATATTTAGACCCAGAATGAAAACACACATTGGCAGCAAAACATAGCAACAGTAAATTCAACTGTGCAAACATTCCACTTCAAACGAGAATCAGGACCTTAAACACACCGGTTCCAAGTATTGCTCTCAACCTTCACCTTCAGAAATGAAAACTGTTTGCAAATATTGTAAAGTAGAGCTATGGGGAAAAAAAAAATAAAAGTCAAAACCAGCAGAAGTACGATGTGCATATGTACATCAGATCATAAACACTCACTGGAATGAAAACAAGACTTCTGAGAAAAGGATTAACCTCTCCAGGGAGTCACAAATAAAGAGACAAATCAAAAACGATCACCAAAATCTTCAGAGCTACAGAAATAGCCAAATACATACAGCTATTTATAACCCAGAGATTCAATCACAGAACGTTTTTAACCCCTAACCCCAGGAAAACAAAAACATCTCATGCCAAGCGCTAATGTATAGAACAGAAATACATCCTTCTGACACTCAGTGACCACTCTAAGTGCAGCTAAAGATACTAGGATTCACTTACTAGGATTAACAGGTTATTTCAAGTGATGTTTCTCTCCCTGATAAAACAGATATCACCATCTGTTTAACAGCATCAACAGGAAGATATAAGTGGGCAAATACACACTGTATTTGGTCTCCCTTCCTATGGGAGAACTCATGCGTCAAAATTGTAAAACCAGTTGTATTTTCTGTAGGAATGTTTCATCACAAAGAACATTAATTAAATACTTTCAACAAGTCAGGGTTTCCAATTAATTACTTCTTCCTGTTAATTACATGACTGATGGATAAGAGACTGGCAGTTTTGGAACAAAATACAAGACTCGGCAGGATCACTTTTCAAGTGACCAATAAGATGTAAAAGCCAAAAAAGACAGAATACCAAGCATAGAGCTTGGGAATATGGACTAAAACTGTCACTGAATCTGATACACCCCAGTCACACGCACTCAGGGGCTACGTATAAAAAACAAAAGTAAAAGAAGCTGACACCTGGATAGTTTTTCTACTGCGTAATCACCTTTCCCCACTGCTCTCTCCTTTTTTTCTCATAGAAAAGTCAGCAAATAAAACACCAGGGAAATTAATACGACAGATGAAATTTTAACTCACGGGAAGTAGCCTAACATTTGGATTCCCAAATTGAAAACCAAGGACAACACAAGCTATAGACAGGCTGTCATTGGGTTAGGGTGGAATGGGGGGAAAAATGTGATAAGGAATAAGAAAAAAAGCACCAAAGGAAGATGAACGCGTGCAAAACACAAGAATACAGGAGACTAGGTCAGTGATTAAGGTGAAGATGCTGAAATCTAGTAGGACCTTTAAAAGAAAGAAGAAAAAAATGTCCCATTACCTGACACGGGCATTAAAGCAGCTCAAGATGCACCAAAGCAACTTACCAAGGAAAAGGTGCGTTACAGCAGAAGTCAGAGGCAGCAAGTAAAAACAACGCGCACGGACAGGCCAGCGGTCAGGTCGTGAACGCTTCACTGAACGTCCACCACCCACAATCAACTCGGCAATCGGAGGCCAAGAAGCCCGGTTACTGGCTCACCGGGGCGGCGCGGCCCCTCCAGCGGCTGGCGCAGCCCGCACCCGGTGCGGGCACACGGTGTGGCGGGAAGGGCCCGCTTAGCGGCCGCCCGCGGACCCCCACG
>NW_010162580.1:3155-3359 GCF_000695765.1 Mesitornis unicolor | reverse complement strand
GGCTGCTCCTCCGGGGCCGGCGCAAAGCGCTGTGTTAAAGTCTGTCTAAGCTCATTAGCTGTCACAAGTAACAATGCCGGGCTGGCAATAAAGGCAATTTCGAGCCTGTTGGCCATTAATCACCGCCTGACAGTTGTGAATAGGGGTGGAAAAACTCTGTCCCCACGGGTCCTGCTGCCGCGTTTAAGGTTAACCCCGTGCCGC
>NW_010162580.1:0-2982 GCF_000695765.1 Mesitornis unicolor | reverse complement strand
AAGGAGCAGCAGAGCCCCAGCGAGAGCCGGTGCTGGGGGGGGGCTGGGGGCTGCGGGGCCCCTGGCTGCTCTGACATGGCTTTGAAAGGGAAAGGAGGTGGGGAGAGGGACTGCAAGGGGGGAAATACTTAACAAATTAAGTCTATCGAACGTTATTTGCAGATTACGGTGCAGAATTGTGTTAAAGTATGTCCGGGCTCGTTACATGTCAGCGTTAACAATACAGCACTTGGCAATCAAGGCAGTTGTGCGGCGTTGGCCATTAATCATCGCCTGACAGCCCCGAGCTGGGGCGGGGGAAACTGCTTGCATGTGCTCGCTGCACCCCTGCACCCTCACTGCGTCCCTGGACCCTCACTGCGCCCCTGTACCCTGTGTCCCTCGACCCTCTCTGCACCCCTGGAACCTCACTGTGCCCCTGGACCCTCACTGTGGCCCTGTATCCTGTGTCCCTGGACCCTCACTGCACCCCTAGACCCTCACTGCACCCCTGCACCCTCACTGCATCCCTGCACCCTCACTGTGGCCCTGTAACCTGTGTCCCTCGACCCTCTCTGCACCCCTGCACCCTCACTGCGTCCCTGCACCCTCACTGTGCCCCTGTACCCTGTGTCCCTGGACCCTCTCTGCACCCCTGCACCCTCACTGTGCCCCTGTACCCTGTGCCCCTGGACGCTCGCTGTGCCCCTGCACCCTCGCTGTGCCCAGGGACGGGGCAGTTTCCTTCGACTCTTGCGCACCCAAGCCCCGTCAGGAGGGGGTCCTGAGGGTCCCGATTTCACGTCTTGCAGAGAACATCTGGCATTTCTGACATTGCTACGACAGCAAACAACATCCCTCCGGGAAAAGGCACTCGAGAAAGGGTTAAAACACATGGCATGGCGGCAGCGTCCTCCTCTCCATCCTCCGTAGGATCCTGCTCGCCCCTATCCTCGGGGCCAGAGAGTTCGTCCCTGGGGGTCCCGGTGGGATCCAAGGCCGCCGCCGTCCTGGCACAGCGGAGGGGAGCGCGCCCCGAGGCTCCGCTCCGCGTGGTCCCGCAGCCGCCAGCACCGTGGCCGGGCGCCAGCGTGCCAGGTCACCCTCCCAGTAAATAAAGGAGCAATGTTTCCAGCCCCCCGACGCCGTTTTCTAAAGGGAAATGATTAATGGCGCTTGGAAACCACAATTCAGCCCGGGAAAGAAAGTAGATTTACCCGAAACATGCGTGAGAATTAGCACTCGGATCAGGTCCTAGGGCAGAGGAGGGAAGCAAACAGCAAACAGAGCCTGTCTGTGCGCAAGGGGAGAAAATACCAAGAAAAACAGGGGCTGGAGCAGCTGAGATGGAGCAGAGGTGGGAGGAGGGGGGTGGGCACCAGAGCTGGGTCCCCCCCGAGCTGGAAACCTCGGTTGATCCTTCCCTTTCTTGGTCTGGAAGGATGAACGGTGCTGGTGGACCCAAACTGGTCATTCCCAAATGTCCTGGCGGTACCAGGGAGGGGCAGGAGGGGTTTTGCACCAAGCCCCAGAGAGTTCCTGCCTGCAAATACCAAACACTTCAGCAAAAGCCCATTTTGGGGTTGGAGGGGGACAGTCTCACCCTGTTCCTGCTGGTCGGAACCACTGGGGTGACTGGGGAGGTGCTGGGGTGCAACACAGCAGCACCCAGAGTCGAGCTGTTGTGGTGATGCTCTGGTTGTCCCCGCAACAGCCGTCGAGGTTCTCCATCCCCGGGGTGCAAGAACCCTCAGAGCAGGGCAAACTTGGGTTAGAAAATGCTAGAAAAAGCATTTCAGGCACAAATCCTGACCTGGATCCAAGCTGCTGTGCTCTGCTCTGCCCAGAGAGAGAGAGGAAAGGGGTCCCTGGAAATGAACCAAGAACCAAGGGCATGGATTTATCACCCGATTCAGGAGATAAAACCAGAATCTCTGCCTTGGTCCCTGCTCTGGATGCAGGCAGTGGCCGGGCCCGTGAGCTCGGAAAGGGCCCCGGGCGGGTGATTTATTTGTGGGATGCCGGGAAGGGCTGGGGAAGCCTCAGCAAGGTGCTGGAGCCCAGGTCAGGAGTCAGCCCTGTCTCAATGATATATTTGGAGCGGGATAATGTAAGCGACAGGAGGAAAAAAAACCTAAAAATCCGTGGAGGAGGTGCAGCTCCATCCCCTTGGCCGGGAGTTGCTGGGTGATCCGAGCCAGGGAACAGATAGTTGGATTTCCCTAGTTTCCCCCTTCAAATAAATCACAACTCCAGAGTCCTTTAAACTCTGCAATATGATCTGTTCCAATAAGGAAGGGAATGAAAGGCTGCGTCTCCCTGGAAGCCTCCAGAGCCATAAATCTACTATGTACAAACACATACCAGATTTCCAAGTGCATTTATTTTATCGTATTGTTTTAACAGAAAAATCAAACTGCAATAAACTCAGTCCCTCATTAGCTGTCTCTGTGTCCAGGCCAAACGCTGCTAACGAATAAAATCAGGACAAAGGAATGTGGCTGTCGGTCAAAAACCCGGCCGGGCGCTGAACCCCCCCAGAAGGCGCTTCCTTATGAAGGGAACCCATGCTTGGGGTCCAGCATCACTGCCTGGGGCCATGGACCCAGCATCTCTGCCATGGGTTCAGCATCCCTGCTTGGGGCCATGGACCCAGCATCCCTGTCACGGACCCAGCATCCCTGCCTGGCCGACGCCACAGCAGCTGAAGTTCAGTTTAGGGGTTTCTTGCATTATTCTCTGGTGGTCCCTGATGCTGTGCAACCCCACTGAGACGCTCAAGAGCAGCGGGAGCACAGGGCAATTTGGGTAGGGGACATAAGCGTGCCCCCTCCCCACCAGGCTCTGTGAGGCTGCCTGCACGACGTGGCTTGCAGTACGTCCAAACTCATTAAGCGCCGGGTCAACCACCACCAAACTGGCAATCGGGGCAGTTTTGGGGCTGTTGGCCATTAATCATCCCCTGACAGTCCTGAAGGGTCCGGCGGCTCCGCCGAGCGCAGC
>NW_010162579.1:0-664 GCF_000695765.1 Mesitornis unicolor | reverse complement strand
GCATACAATTCTCCTGGCTGGCCGGTCAAAAAGGCAAAAAATCAGTAAACCTGAGAGTAGACATTCCTCTGTCCAAGTGTCAAGGACCTGCACAGAACGTTAAATTTCTGGGATTTTGGTGGATTAAAGCAGCTGCTTCAATTCCCACAGACACCCTGAAAGAGACAGCATGGACAGTTGAAAGTTGAAGATCTGTCTGTGAGGAATGAGTTGGATTCTGAAGGGGAGAAGAGTGGAAAATTGCAGGGGACATTGAACACGTTATTGTCGGGTGCTTCAATGCCCTCTCCCACTTGCTGGGAATCTGTGTGCTGATCCGGATACATGGGATATCAGAAGAGATTTGATTAAAAATGATGTTTATATAATCACGAATGGTTTTGGTTGGTAAAGACCTTTAAGATCATCAAGTCCAACCACCAACCCAACACCAGATACAGGAAAAATAAAGGTAGAATTAGACCTAGAAATGTTAAAGTTGCTAATGAAACCATGCGTAGCCCAGGCCCCATTTTAGATACGGTTTGTTTTATCCACCATAAGTACTATCTATCTAAAAAGTACCTCCACTAAAAGTACATCTATCTGAAGGTACATCTATCTAAAAATACATCAACTAAAAGTACATCCATAGCAGCTGGAAATTAATCTGGCTAGTGCTGTT
>NW_010162578.1:0-2338 GCF_000695765.1 Mesitornis unicolor | reverse complement strand
CCGCCACGGGTTCGCGCCACGCCTGTCCCAAAAGGAGAACTCCCGTGTGCCTTGGTGTGCCCGACTTATGGGAAACGGGGAAATAAGATCTTTAAAATGCGCAGTGACCCTTTGCAGGGTGTTTGAGCTGGTCTTAATAAGACCTGACTGCATTAACTAAAAGCGCTGCCCTGTCTTGCTTCTATTTATCCCACTGACCTGCTCATCTGCTGTCTTTTTTAGCTGCAGTTGATTGGGAATTTTCCTGGTTTAATAGGAAACAAACTTGCTAACGGCTCCTAATACCGGCCTGTATCAGAAATAGTGTAACCAGAAGGAGCAGGGAAGTGATTGTCCCTCCGTACTCAGTACTAGTGAGGCTACACTTTGACCGCTATGTTCAGTTTTGGCAGATATATCTTAATATGGGCCATCACCCTCTGTCATGTTGTAAGCAGAAGCTCCCCTGCTCCACAATGCAGAATGATTTGTATAAGAAATCTTATTTGTGCTGTCTCAGACTGTCATGTGTTTGCGTTCATTTTCAGGTGAACTTTAATTCTGACCCCACTGAGGGTGCATTGCTTGCTTTGGAAATACTTGCAGTATTCCTAGAATGTTTTATTTTCCACCCCAATACGCTGCTACATTCTTGCAAGCTCCCTCTGGTTGTAATGCAGTGTTTGGCCAGGAAACAGAGAATACAAATGAAAACCAGTGCCCCAGCCTTAGGGAAATGTAGTGAACCTGTGACAGAATGTTTTATCGGAAACAAGACAAAAGATTTCCAGAGAAATAATAAACAAACAGCTGGTCAGCATCGCTCTTAGACCATCAAATTCAGATGTGCGTTTCCTGGAAGGATCAGAGTTATTTTGTTTAATTCTCTTCCTCTGGCCTCAGCAGGTAGGAGAAGCAGAGAGCCTCTCTAGTGATAACGTTTCAAAGCAGATAATTAAGATATTTAATAAGTGTAGCAACAATACAGTTTGCATGACCAGCTAACCATCTACAGATTGTTTCCAGCAATGGATCCAAGCTTCTGGTTTTCTCCAGGTATTTGTTGAAGACCAGCACTTAAACCAACAGTATATAAAGAGTCAGGCTCCAAAAGGTCACCAGGAAAACACATCTCCTCTGCAGTGCTATTCAGGAATCTGTCTAACATCAACATTGACATTAGGGTCCCTTTTGCCAGGGTAGTAGAATATTGGAAGGGTCAAGACAAGACCTGTGTTTTCCAAAACAAGGGCTCAACCTCTCAGTGAAGAAAGAGAAGTTCCCCAAAACAATGTCTACAAACCTGAAAGCAGACCCTGGTGTCCATGAAGTCATAGCACCATCAATTCCCTGCACATGGGCTAGATGGAAGTGCAGTTATTCAGTGAGTCCTGAATTCAACAACAGCTGGTCATGTCACCTCAGAGTGCTAGACAAAAGCCTTGCTGCACTGTCACTACCCTGAGAGCGCTCAAAATTCAGGCTCTCCATGCTAGCTAACACCTCTCCCTTCACAACTATCTCACAGATGGACACGACATCTCAGAGCAACCCTAGAAGCAGGACATCCCCTTCTGATAGACCACAGACTGGTGCAGGAGAAGAGCTGGGGATCATCTACTCTCACAAGTGTAAGTACAGCCTGCAGAGCTATAGAACCTAAATAGTAAGACTAAAATATTGTTGGATGGCACCAGATGCTTTGAATCCCACTTGGTAATCAACAACAAAGGCAGGGAAATAAGCATGACTGAAATCAGAAAAGAGGGCTCAGGTAGGCATTTCCTCATCCAGAAGCATGGGGAGACTTGAAGAGCCCAGAGTTGAGTGAAAATTAATAAAAGGGCTAGAAACAAGGAGGTTTTACAAATGCAGAGGAAGAGGTAGAGTCCTGTATGACCAACCCAGTTCTAAGAAAGTGAGTCAGATTCTTACCTGGTTTATGAAAGAAAGAATTGATAATTAACCACCAGCAGCAGGCTCCGCAGTGTGGATGATGTCCGGGCCTGGAAGAACTCAGCATGCCCATTATACTGCAAGTGAAGCTGCTGCATTGGCAGCTACCATGTAATTGACCAAGCCAATCAGAACAGTGCTGGTGATGTGATTCACCTCCCCAGCACCGAAACAAGATAGTTTCTGGAAGAATTCTCAGGCTTTTGTTCCCTAGTAAGATTTGTTATATTCCTTGAAGAAGAAGTTACCTGGCTAAAGTTATTGCTTGAAATGCACTAATTAATAAAAAAAAAAATTAAAACTCTAGTATAACTTTAGCACAAAGTAGGTCAACCACAGCCATGCCTTGACAGCTAAAGCAGTGATGAAACAGAAGAACAGGGAACTACAACCATCCGCGGGA
>NW_010162577.1:2646-3569 GCF_000695765.1 Mesitornis unicolor | reverse complement strand
TTCCAACTCCTGATATTCTGTGACTCTGTGACACCCCTGAACTCACCGTGCAACCGTCCTCCAAGACGCTGTAGGTGAACCGGCTGTTGCCCTCGGCCCGGATCTCCACATCGTTGGATCCCTGGATGAGGATGGCTTTCTTCAGGTTGCCCGTCTCCTCGTCCATGTAGGCGATGCTGTTCTTGCAGTGGTAGGTGATGTTTTGGGAGCCTTCGGTGGACAGGAGGCGGAGGAAAGTCATCTGGATGTTGGCAGTGTTGGGAGCCAGGTCCTCATTGCCGTAGCTGAACTGGAGGGGACAAAGCGAGACGTTCAAGCTTGCGCTGTCACAACAATCCCATTTTCAACCATTTCTTGAGGAGATTACCACACTTCACATCCCCAGATGGCCACAAAAATCCCAGCTCAACAACTCTAAGCTTTGTCCTCCACAACAGCTGGTCCCTCCTGTAACACCCATCAATGTAACCCCAAGGAAGGACACCCCAACGCCGCCCTTCCCGGTGTGCAGCACCGCCCCGGGGGCACGCTTACGTGGAAACCGCCGTTAATGGTCTCTGCGAACCAGACGTGCTTCTTCTCTTTGGTCTTACTGGTCCACCAGTTCTTCCTGGGGATGCTGCTGGGCGTGGGGTAGACGCAGGTCTCGCCTGTCTCCATGTTGCAGAAAACTTTGATGGCGTCCAAGGTGCAGCCCTGGTTGGGGTCGATCCAGTAATCTCCTGCAGCGGGGAGGACGAACAGGATGAGAACAGGAGATTTTGGGGCATGGTGGACCTCGTTGTCCTCTTGGTGATGGGGGAGAGGGATCAGAGGGGATGGAGGCAGGGAGGGAGGCAGGAAGGGAGGCAGAGATGGAGGCAGAGATGGAGGCAGGGAGGGAGGCAGGAAGGGAGGTAGGGATGTAGGCAGGGATGGAGGTA
>NW_010162577.1:0-2183 GCF_000695765.1 Mesitornis unicolor | reverse complement strand
CCCCCCCGCCTCGTCCGCCCGCATGTAACGGATGGGGTCGGGGCCCTTCTCCGGCTGCCCCAGGCCGGCGAATGCTGACATATCGATGCCGGTGCCCGGGGGGCCAGGAGGACCGGGAGGACCTGGGTTTCCGGGAGGACCCTATGGGAGGAAGACGCCACCGTCCTGATGAGCTGCTCTTTGAGGTGAATCCCCTCCTTTTCTGCGACCATCGCTGTCTTTACTCACTGCAGGGCCGGGTTCGCCACTTCGGCCACGGGGACCGGGGGGACCGATGGGGCCGGGCATGCCATTGGAGCCGTCTTTGCCAGAGGGGCCAACAGGGCCGGGGGGACCCTAAGAGAGGACCCCGAAAGTGGGGTCAGGTCATTGCAGGACCCCAAAGCAGTGGAGGTGCTGAGGAGTGCAACCCGGGCATGCTTGGGGATGAAGGAGCCTCCTCCTCCTCTCATGTCCCCAAATGCTGCAGTCAGGACTTACCCTGGGACCGGAGGGACCTGCGGGGCCGGCAGCGCCTTGGTCTCCAGAAGGGCCCTGAGGAGGAAGCGAGGGTGGGCGGTCACAGCTCTGCATTCGGCACCCAGGGATGCACAGCCCTCGCGGAGCCTTCGCTCGCGTTTGGGGCCTCCTCCATGGCCGTGGCCGCCCCGATGGAGCCACATCCAGCTCCGTGGTGACACAGTGGGGGGCTCAGCGCTGGAGCCTCAAAAACGACACTTACAGGTGGGCCGGGGAGCCCCTGCAGCCCGGTGAAGCCTCGGTGGCCCTTCAGCCCCCTCTCTCCAGCCTCTCCTGTCTCACCCTTGTCACCGCGTGGCCCTTGGGGACCCTGGATGGGGAGAAGGGGACATTTCAGGCTCAGGGGTGCAGACCCTCGCCCAATGTACCCCAGGGCCCTGTGCATCACACGTGGGGCGCCCCAACGGGCTCGGCGTCACTCACCGGCATCCCTCGAGCGCCAGCGGGACCGGAGGGACCCATGGGACCTTGTGCACCCTGGGGAGAGAAAAGAGAGGAGTCAGAAGGGGTGGGAGCATGGGATGCTGGGGGGTGCCCAGTGCCTTTGGCGGGTCCAAACCAGCCCTGCTGCCCTGGGAATCGGCATCTCTAAATACTCTGAAATGAAGCATCGACGCCAAGTAACGATCATTGCAAATTAATGCCCATGTAGATTCTCCCAGGGCAGAGCTTGTGCATAGCAGAGCCCAAACCGGGCTCTTGGTGCTCATGAATCCTCAGGACGATGCTCGGAGCCGCTAACGGCACCGCTTGGCTCTCCCAATTCCTCTGAGTTAATTACTCTCCGCAGGCCACTGCTATTTCTTCATTTATCTGCGCTCGGGGTGGATCCCATCTCCCAGAATGAGACCTCAAAGCCCTCGGCACTCACCGTCTCGCCTCTGTCTCCTTGTTTGCCGGTGGGACCCACGGGGCCGGGGGCACCGGGGGCACCGGGAGCGCCGGGAGCACCCACGGGCCCTGTCTCGCCACGATCACCCTGCGCCAAGACAAAGATGATGTCAAACCCCTGGGATTTTGGGGAGGGATAAGAGGATACACGGACAGCAAACATGGGGGTAAACTCACCTTCACGCCGGCTGCGCCGTCTCTGCCCGGGGGCCCATCAGAGCCGGGGTTACCCTAGGAGGAGAAGAGGAGAAATGAATCCTTGATGGAGAAAGACGCACACAAACTCCCCTTTCAAAGCAAAAAACCAGTGGCTAAAAAGCTGCCGGCGCTCGCCAGGAGCTGAGATTTGGGGCCGCAGGATCCGTGATGTCCGGCGCCGCCGTTGGGGTCACACCGGGAGGGTCCCGAATGGAGGCGCCGTTGTCCCCCTTCACCCCCGCCCCGCGGTGCCGCTCACCTCGCGCCCAGGTTCACCAGCGGGACCCGTCAGCCCGGGGGGGCCCACGGGGCCGGGGGGGCCGCGGTCGCCTGCAGAGCCGGGTGCTCCTTGTTTCCCAGGTTCGCCCTAAAGAGGAGGGGGGAATAAATCCATGAGACAACAGGAGAGACCCCAGCGCAGCCCCTCACCCTGCAATCGCCCCATTTTAAAGCTGCCAGACCCCTCTGCCCAAATACCCATGGGTTATCGCCCCGTCCCGATGCCGCTGGCTCCAGCAGCTCCTGGGAGCTTTGTGAAACCCCAAACTGCACCCAGAATTGGGGTCCCTGGGGTG